>NC_091455.1:192134333-192394333 GCF_027789765.1 Dendropsophus ebraccatus
GAGAGGGGAGCCATGCTGGGGACAGAGGAGAGGGAAGCCATGCTGGGGACAGAGAAGAGGAGAGGGGAGCCATGCTGGGGACAGAGGAGAGGGGAGCCATGCTGGGGACAGAGGAGAGGGGAGCCATCCTGGGGACAGAGAAGAGGGGAGGGGAGCCATGCTGGGGACAGAGGAGAGGGGAGCCATGCTGGGGACAGAGAAGAGGGGAGGGGAGCCATGCTGGGGACAGAGGAGAGGGGAGCCATGCTGGGGACAGAGAAGAGGAGAGGGGAGCCATGCTGGGGACAGAGGAGAGGGGACCCATGCTGGGGACAGAGGAGAGGGGAGCCATGCTGGGGACAGAGGAGAGGGGAGCCATGCTGGGGACAGAGGAGAGGGGAGCCATGCTGGGGACAGAGGAGAGGGGAGCCATGCTGGGGACAGAGGAGAGGGGAGCAATGCTGGTAACAGAGGAGAGGGAAGCCATGCTGGGGACAGAGGAGAGGGGAGCCATGCTGGGGACAGAGGAGAGGGGAGCCATGCTGGGGACAGAGGAGAGGGGAGCCATGCTGGGGACAGAGGAGAGGGGAGCCATGCTGGGGACAAAGGAGAGGGGACCCATGCTGGGGACAGAGGAGAGGGGAGCCATGCTGGGGACAGAGAAGAGGAGAGGGGAGCCATGCTGGGGACAGAGGAGAGGGGAGCCATGCTGGGGACAGAGGAGAGGGGAGCCATGCTGGGGACAGAGAAGAGGGGAGGGGAGCCATGCTGGGGACAGAGGAGAGGGGAGCCATGCTGGGGACAGAGAAGAGGGGAGGGGAGCCATGCTGGGGACAGAGGAGAGGGGAGCCATGCTGGGGACAGAGAAGAGGAGAGGGGAGCCATGCTGGGGACAGAGGAGAGGGGAGCCATGCTGGGGACAGAGAAGAGGAGAGGGGAGCCATGCTGGGGACAGAGGAGAGGGGAGCCATGCTGGGGACAGAGGAGAGGGGAGCCATGCTGGGGACAGAGAAGAGGGGAGGGGAGCCATGCTGGGGACAGAGGAGAGGGGAGCCATGCTGGATACAGAGGAGAGGGGAGCCATGCTGGGGACAGAGGAGAGGGGAGCCATGCTGGGGACAGAGGAGAGGGGAGCCATGCTGGGGACAGAGGAGAGGGGAGCCATGCTGGGGACAGAGAAGAGGGGAGGGGAGCCATGCTGGGGACAGAGGAGAGGGGAGCAATGCTGGGGACAGAGAAGAGGGGTGCCATGCTGGGTACAAAGGAGAGGGGAGCCATGCTGGGGACAGAGGGGAGGGGAGCCATGCTGGGGACAGAGGGGAGGGGAGCCATGCTGGGGACAGAGGAGAGGGGAGCCATGCTGGGGACAGAGGGGAGGGGAGCCATGCTGGGGACAGAGGAGAGGGGAGCCATGCTGGGGACAGAGGAGAGGGGAGCCATGCTGAGGAAAGAGAAGAAGTGAGCCATGCTGGGAATAGAAAAGAGGGGAGTCATGCTGAGGACAGAGAAGAGGGGAGCCATGATGGGTACAAAGGAGAGGGGAGCCATGCTGAGAATAGAAAAGAGGGGAGCCATGCTGAGGACAGAGAAGAGGGCAGCCATGCCAGGGACAGAGGAGAGGGGAGCGATGCTGGGGACAGAGGAGAGGGGAGCCATGCTGGGGACAGAGGAGAGGGGAGCCATGCTGGTAACAGAGGAGAGGGGAGCGATGCTGGGGACAGAGAAGAGGGGAGCCATGGTGGGGACAGAGGAGAGGGGAGCGATGCTGGGGACAGAGGAGAGGGGAGCCATGCTGAGGAAAGAGAAGAGGTGAGCCATGCTGGGGACAGAGGATAGAAGAGCTATGCTGGGGACAGAGGAGAGGGGAGCCATGCTGGGGACAGAGGAGAGGGGAGCCATGCTGGGGACAGAGGAGAGGGGAGCCATGCTGGGGACAGAGGAGAGGGGAGCCATGCTGGGGACAGAGGAGAGGGGAGCAATGCTGGTAACAGAGGAGAGGGGAGCCATGCTGGGGACAGAGGAGAGGGGAGCGATGCTGGGGACAGAGGAGAGGGGAGCCATGCTAGGGACAGAGGGGAGGGGAGCCATGCTGGGTACAAAGGAGAGGGAAGCAATGCTGGGGACAGAGGAGAGGGGAGCCATGCTGGGGACAGAGGAGAGGGGAGCCATGCTGGGGACAGAGGAGAGGGGAGCCATGCTGGGGACAGAGGAGAGGGGAGCGATGCTGGGGACAGAGGAGAGGGGAGCCATGCTAGGGACAGAGGGGAGGGGAGCCATGCTGGGTACAAAGGAGAGGGAAGCAATGCTGGGGACAGAGGAGAGGGGAGCCATGCTGGGGACAGAGGAGAGGGGAGCCATGCTGGGGACAGAGGAGAGGGGAGCCATGCTGGGGACAGAGGAGAGGGGAGCCATGCTGGGGACAGAGGAGAGGGGAGCCATGCTGGGGACAGAGGGGAGGGGAGCCATGCTGGGGACAGAGGAGAGGGGAGCCATGCTGGGGACAGAGGAGAGGGGAGCCATGCTGGGGACAGAGGAGAGGGGAGCCATGCTGGGGACAGAGGAGAGGGGAGCCATGCTGGTAACAGAGGAGAGGGGAGCAATGCTGGGGACAGAGGAGCCATGCTGGGTACAGAGGAGAGGGGTGCCATGTTGGAGACAGTGGGTAGATAAGCCATTTTGGGGATATGGTTCTTCATGCCTTGTACAGGTTTGCCGACCATACTTGCTGTATTCATTTCTCTTTGCCATCCCATAGAAAGAAAATAAAGTTTTTCTGTGTCATTTCTGATGGCCATCAAAAGGGGCTTTCACTGTATTCACATTAAATAAACCTTCTTCCCCATCAACAACTGCAAAAAAAAAAGTTATAGACGTCTCTCCAGCACACTAGAAACATTCTAAATATGTCTGTGCAACCATCCCAGACATTAGGGGGTTAAAATTATAAATAGGTTGATCACTGTAATTGTGCACATTGCAAGGAAGGAATCTCAGCAGAACAAATGGGGAGAACTTTTCTTAGATCCATAATTGGCCACAATGTAAAATCTGAAAGGCCCTTTATCTCATTAGGAGTGTGTCAATCAACCCCTCGGCCTTTCATCCCGCAGCACATGTATATTTAGCAGTTTTCTGTTTTGCAGCCTTTATGATGTGAATTCCCAATTTATCAGGGGGCAGAGGTACACACAAGACACCCACGTGAACGGGGTGTAAATCAGCACATCAAACAAATCCTGTCCCATAGAAAAGAGGGGAAGACAGTTCTCATTAATGGAATTAGCTGAATGGAAGCTGGAAAGACGTACAATCTGCATCACACCACAATGAGGCGTATATCTGGAAACACGTGCATATTTTACAGAACGTCCATTGGGGAAAAAATAATAACTAAGCTAATTGGTTGCTGTAGGCAACCTCTCTACTTTCCATGTTCATTGTATTGAATCCTAACACACTGACACATAGTGGACGTAAGACCAGTAGTCAGATGATGATCACTGTTCTTATAAGCAGAAAATTTGAATATGACAATTAAAGGTGTACTCCGGCAATTTTTTCAAAATTTCTTTCAGATCATCTGGTTTCAAAAAGTTATATAGATTTGTAATTTACTTTACTTTAAAAATCTCAAGTCTTCCCATACTTAGACTGCAAGAAGTGGTGTTTTATTCTAGTCTGACACAGTTCTCTCCACTGCCACCTCTGTCTGTAACAGGAACTTTTTAGAGCACTAGCAAATCCCCATAGAAAACCTTTCCTCCTTTGGACAGAGGTGGCAACAGAGATCACTGTGTGTCAGACTGGAAAGAATACACCACTCCCTCAGGACATACAGCAGCTAATAAGTTCTGGAAGACTCCAACCTAGGGAATGACCCCAGATGTCCACTTTTGGGTATGGTTGACATAAATAATTTGATATACTGGATTGTCCAATCAGAACTGGTGTGTATGTTTGTCAGTTGTTTCTGGCAGCTCCTCCATGATGGTGGCATGTGTAATGAACATGCCACAATCCAGTTATCTTATGTATGCAACCAGCATTAGCCGTTATGTTGTAAGGAAGCACTCATAGTACCTGCAACTTTTTTTTTTTTTAAGAAGAAACTCTGTACTTCTCTGGAAGCATAAAGAGGTACAGTAGAGTCAGGGGTGTAACTAGGATTCATGGGGCCCCATAGCAAAAAACTGTATGGGCCCCCCCCCCCCCCCCCCCCTCCTCAGCATACTCCTGGAAGGAACACTGCCTCCGGCAACGTGGTGCGAGCCCTACATATACACATGCACCCACATAGCCGCTAGTGCACTGTGCCACCATCTCCCCCTCGTGTACCCTGTCATCGTCTTATCTGTTGCAAAACTACAACTCCTATTATGTGATGAAGTCCTGCATATTACCACACACAGCATGCTGGGATATGTAGTCCTGCATATTACCACACAGCATGCTGGGAGATGTAGTCCTGTATATTACCACACACAGCATGCTGGGAGATGTAATCCTGTATATTACCACACACAGCATGCTGGGAGATTTAGTCCTGTATACTACCCCACACACCATGATGGGAGATGTAGTTCTACAGCCCACCCTATACACCAAGCTGGGGGATGTAGTCCTGCATATTACCTCACAGCATGCTGGGAGATGTAGTCCTGTATACTACCCCACACACCATGATGGGAGATGTAGTTCTACAGCCCACCCTATACACCAAGCTGGGGGATGTAGTCCTGCATATTACCTCACAGCATGCTGGGAGAAGTAGTTCTACTGTGCCACTGCCTCCCCCCTCCTACACTGTGTCAACCTCCAATTCGTTGCAGAACTTCAATCCCCACTATGAACTGTCAATAGGAAATGATTGTTGTGATGATGGTTGTAGTTCTGCAACTTGAATGTCCACAGGCAAACTACATGTCCCATCATGAACTGTTAGCAGGACATAGTGGGGGTTGTAGTTCTCTGGGGCTAATCTCACCTGTCCTGGTTCCTGCTCTGGCCTCTGGTCCTGTGTGGCTTCTGTGTTCGCCTTTCTCTTCTCTCTGGTCTGTGGGGTTACTGATGGTGATGGTAGGGGACAGGGGCCCCGCAGGTTGTGAGGTTGGGGGGACTGCACAGGGCCCTCTGGGATATTGGGGAGGGTGGCCCTGGCACACTGAGGGGGTGGGGGGATTGGCCCTGGGAAGCTGGGGGGACGGGGGGCTGCTAGGGACGGGGGACTGCAGGGGCACACAGGAAGGGGTCGGGGGCCGCAGGGCAGGGGTGGATTAAGGGTACCATGGGCCCCGGGCAGTTCAGAAATTGTGGGCCCCTCACTAACCACACCCCCTCTAGCCCTTCCCCCACAGCAATAACCACGCCCCAGCTAACTGTGGCCATTAAGCATATAAATTACCACAGAAAAGCCCTAGTCATCATTTAGAGGTCACATAGCCTCAGACTATGGTATATAGCTCCCTCAGGCTATGTGACCTATAAATGATGACTAGGGCTTTGCTGTAACCATGTTCTCTGTTTGTCCCCTCACAATTTGCTCAAGCTGGCATAAAATAAATTAATTAAATCATCAAATCTGCAATGTATTCAGTAAGTGTGAACAGAGCATTAAGGAGACTCTGTGAGGTCCATACTAGGTACACGGCTGCAGCTACAAGGTGACACTGGTTATGTCACTATATCTTTCTAACACTTGTCTGCTGGGACCTGTAGTCCTCACAGACATCCTTTAAAAAAAATAAAGGACTGTTTTCTTTACAAATAGAGCGTTACATCCAGTGACTCACAGGGGGCGTCTTCTCTACACGAATTACAAGGGACTTTTGCTAGTCGAAGTTGTTAGTTTTTCCTTTTCTTCCCCATCTGGCTCCGCCCATCATGAAGACTTCTCTGGCCATGACTCCTCCCCACAGGATCTGTCAGACAAACATTTTAGGCTCCTTGCTCCATCATTCCTGTGATCACCATATAATAAATAAGCTTTTATCTTTGCTGTGTCCCCATTATTAAGCACCTCTATTTTGTTCCCCCCAATATAGAAAAAGCCCCCTCTGTGTAGCATTACCTCTATATAGAATAGTTGCCTCTGTGTAGCATCCCCCATGAATAGCCCCCCTGTATTCCCCATGAATAGCCCCCCTCTATCCCCCAAGAAAAGCCCACCCCTGTATCCCCCACCCCTGTATCCCCCACCCCTGTATCCCCCATGAATAGCCCACCTGTATCACCCATGAATGGCCCACCTGTATTCCCCATGAATAGCCCACCTGTATCCCCCATGAATAGCCCACCCCTGTATCCCCCATGAATAGCCCACCTGTATCCCCCATAAATAGCCCACCTGTATCCCCCATGAATAGCCCACCCTTGTATCCCCCATGAATAGCCCACCCCTGTATCCCTCATGAATAGCCCACCCCTGTATCCCTCATGAATAGCCCACCCCTGTATCCCCATGAATAACCCACCTGTACCCCCCATGAATAGCCCACCCCTGTATCCCCCATGACTAGCCCACCCCTGTATCCCCATGAATAACCCACTTGTACCCCCCATTAATTGCCCACCCCTGTATCCCCCATGACTAGCCCACCCCTGTATCACCCATGAACAGCCCACCCCTGTATCCCCCATGAATAGCCCACCCCTGTATCCCCCATGAATAGCCCACCTGTATCACCCATGAATAGCCCACCTGTATTCCCCATGAATAGCCCACCTGTATCCCCCATGAATAGCCCAGCCTTGTATCCCGCATGAATAGCCCACCCCTGTATCCCTCATGAATAGCCCACCCCTGTATCCCTCATGAATAGCCCACCCCTGTATCCCCATGAATAACCCACCTGTACCCTCCATGAATAGCCCACCCCTGTATCCCCCATGACTAGCCCACCCCCGTATCCCCATGAATAACCCACCTGTACCCCCCATTAATTGCCCACCCCTGTATCCCCCATGACTAGCCCACCCCTGTATCCCCCATGAACAGCCCACCCCTATCCCCCATGAATAGCCCACCCCTGTATCCCCCATGAATAGCCCACCTGTATCCCCCATGAATATCCCCCTCAGTAGCATCTCCCATTATTAGCCCCCCCTTTAGCATCCCCATGAATGGCCCCCTCAGTAGCCTCCCCCATTAGCTCCCCTTTAGCAACCCCATGAATGGCCCCTCAGTATTAGCCCCCTCTGTAGCTTCCCCCATTACTAGCCCCCCTTTAGCATCCCCATGAATGGCCCCTCAGTATTAGCCCCCTCTGTAGCTTCCCCCATTATTAGCCCCCCTTTAGCATCCCCATGAATGGCCCCCTCAGCATTATCCCCCATTATTAGCCCCCCTATGAATGGCCCCCTCTGTAGCCTCCCTTATTATTAGCCCCCCTTTAGCATCCCCCCAAAAAAAGTAATAAAATTATACTCACCTGGCACCGCTCCCCAGCAGCATCTCTCTCCTTCTGGAGCTTGGGCTTCTCTCTTCTCCCGGCCGCTGTTTGCCGCACC
Source organism: Dendropsophus ebraccatus (assembly GCF_027789765.1). Classification (NCBI taxonomy): domain Eukaryota; kingdom Metazoa; phylum Chordata; class Amphibia; order Anura; family Hylidae; genus Dendropsophus; species Dendropsophus ebraccatus. Next base: position 192,141,819 of record NC_091455.1, read on the forward strand.
TCCGCGTCGGCGTGCATCCCGGAAGTGACGTTACGGGTCATAGGACGCTCTAGCAGACGTGCCTGCACGAGGCACGTCTGCTCCAAAATGGCAGACATTTTAAAGGGGCAGAGCGGCCTGAGATAGATCCGGGGGCCGCGGACCTTTGCTGCACTCCGGAGACATGCAGAGGTATGCTTTGGCAACATTATAATGGGGGCAATCGCCCAGATTGCCCTCATTATAATCCGCCTCTGCCGCAGGGGGACACGGGACGGAGACGGAGGCCTCGGGGGACACAGGACAAGGCGGGAGCCGCAGGGGAAGCTGAGAACGGGGGTGGGAGCAGCAGGACAGGGGAAGGAGGGGGCGGGTGCCGCAGGAGACGCTGAGGACGTGGGCCTCATGGTACACTGCGGATTGACGTTTGCAGCACCCGGGAGGCCCGCTCAGCGGTCGCGTGCTGCGAGTGTCTTCTCAGGGGGCTCGGTCCATTACAGGATCGGGCACCGGGCCCCCTGATAAGGCGGGCCCCATAGCAGCGGCTACGGCTGCTACGGTGGTAGTTCCGCCACTGAGTAGAGTGCTATAAAAGTCATTGGGCTTCCGTTTATGAATTGAATTTAGAGAGGGTCCAACTGATTATTTTACTCCTGTATTCTGTCTTGCAAGAGTTAAAGTCTATGGACACCATTGCACTGAATTTTTTTTTATTGTTTATTTGTTTCCTGCATGCAAAATTAAGTAGCTCTCTAAATAGTCTTTATTAAAAATTTCCTACCACTTAGCTGCTACAGTTCCATTGTTTCTCTGTGTTAATATTGATAAGTGGTCTATTTCTCCTCAAACCCCAGATAATCTCCAGGTTTTATTTATTTATTTATTTGAAGATTTGGTCCAGCAAGCCTTTGAGAACTTAAATAGGGAATTTTGAAGGGATTCTCCCAGAATTTAAGAATGTCACAAAAGAAAACATTCATTATTCATCGTAAAGATGAGCATAACTGGAGCATGCTCACGTCTGATTATTCGGCATTTGATTACCAGTGGCTGAAGTAGTTGGATCCAACCCTAGGGAATCCTGGAAAACATGGATACAGCCTATGGCCTATAGGTGTATCCATGTTTTCCAGGAAGCCCTAGGACAGCCTTCCGCTAGACTTGGGTTTCAATCCAATCAAATGCAACATTAATATATATTTTGTTTGTTTTCACCACGTTTGTATAAGATTCCAACATATTCTCTGGTTTCCTCCCATATTCCAGGATCATATTAATAGGTTAACCTGGAATCCAATTTATCAGCTTCAATAGTGGCAGATACCTGTCAGGGCCCTGGGGAACAAAGAGACAGGACAAGTGGGCCCTAAAACTAGTAACCCCCACAAATGAGTGACAGTACCCGGAGCGATAGTACGAGCCTGGACAATCTATGTCACTCTTTCTCTCTAAAAAAAAAGCAAACTTACCTCTTTACATGACCCTGTCGTGCCAATCACAGCCGTTGGATGTCATTCTTGGCCAGCAGCCGTATACAGTCACGTACCCGGCTTCTCCAGCTGCAATGTCATAGCCTGACTGAATGATTTCCCCACTCAGCCAGTCACTCACGGAAATCGGTAAGTCAGTACTACTGCAGGGGCACAGAGGTGGGTAAGTATGCTTTCCTTATTTTGTTCCCACACACCCCTGCCTGCCTTGATTTTTAAATTTGGTGGGACTTCTCATTTAGTCTTATAATTTTTTACATTTTCAGGTAAATACCTATTTTTAATACTTTTTAAGAGAAACATTTACAATTATTTTGTACAATTTGAACATACAATTACTGATATTACAATATTTAGGCTATGATCAGACACAGTAAAATAAAAGCAAAATACAACAGTAAAATTAGGTATATAACATGGACCTGTTTCTAATGTTTTTATGAATAAAAGAAATATGTATGTTTACCTTTTACACCTATTTTACTGCTGTATTTTGCTGCTGTTTTACTGTGTGTGAACATAGCCTAATACTAACTACAACTGACAAGATAAAAACAGAACAGATTAGCATGCACCTTGGGGTTCTAAATATTTTGTACTTATTATGTATTTTTGCTTCTTTACCACTAGGTGGCAGAACAAGTCAGTAAAACTAAATTCAAGTAAACTTTCCAAATAGATGTATTTTTTAAAACTCTGGCGCAGATGGTTTGGGGTTGGATTTATAGATGATAGTAAATTCTTTATTATGGCCATTAACATCATAATATCATATGTATAGGAACAACCAGACAGAGCACTAAAAATACAGAAATCATAGGAAAAACAATATTATACAGGAAACTGTAAGGCTAGGTTAAAACACAATCTGACTGTAATTTTGAGTGAAAATTAAACGTGGAAAATGTGTGAACAGGTGGGAAAAAAAACTGTTTTGTAGGGTCATAATCGGTTATAGCCGTTATTCTATGTGGTCTGTGCACTGGCAGCTAAATTCCCATTGACTTTAATGGGATGCATTATTAAATTAAAAATATTGTGCTATTATTTTACTATGTATGAGTATACCTACTTTTACTGTTTTAAAAAACGGACGTTGTTATTACCGTTATATGAACATACTCTTAAATGTGACACATGAAAGTGTGTTTTTTTAACAAATATTAACAGAACTTTGGGAAATTTGCAGCAGTAAAGCCATGTTCACATGGCGTAAGAGACCGGCTGTTCCGTGACCCTGCCGGGTCACAGAGGGGCCGGTCTCTACAAAGATCATCCGGATGATCTTTACAGCCGCAGAGTTCTGGTGCGGGCGCATCAGCGCGCGCCCGCATCATAACTCCCCACAGCTCACTATAAGGCAAGAGGCCGGAGCCGCTCGCTCCACAGTGTGCACTGACATGGTTTCCTACGGTCACTATTCACTGAATAGCGGCCGCAGAAAACTGACATGTCAGTTGTTTGCGGCGTCGCTAGGGGTCCCGGCCGGAGCGTATACTATGTGTATAAGCTCCCGTCGTGATCCCATAGACACCCAGCCAACGTATTTTATTCGTATTTTTATGGTCGTTGTTGCAATCGGCAACAACGGCCGTAGAAATACGAAAAAACACGTTGTGTGAACATAGCCTAAGACCGTGTTCCCACACAGTAAAATAAAAGCAAAATACGCTGTCATTTTGAGTTCAAACAACGTCCGTTATTTCAAAATAATAATGTCCGTTATTTTGCCTCAAAATGACGGCTGTCCAAATAGACGGCCATCAAACGTTCAAAAAATATCATTGTGTGGTTGTATAAAATGTGGTCATATTATGAAGTCTGTGAAAAAATGTGAGTTTGTGTTTGCATAGTAAGGATTAGAGATGAGCGAACCTGGAGCATGCTGGGGTCCACCCGAACCCGAACTTTCGGCATTTGATTAGCGGTGGCCGCTGAAGTTGGATAAAGCCCTAAGGCTATGTGGAAAACATGGATATAATCATTGGCTGTATCCATGTTTTCCAGACAACCTTAGAGCTTTATCCAACTTCAGCAGCCCCCGCTAATCAAATACCGAACGTTCGGGTTCGGATCGACTCGAACCTGAACCCGGTAGTAAGGATACAAACCCTCACCAGATCACCGCCTCCGCAGTGGATTTCACACTGGGAATTCGCAGAGAAATCCGCTGCGGATCTCTTGTTGGACATACTCGCAGCGGGATTAAACCCCCTTTGATCGCTGTGTGAACATACCCTCAAAATACGTCTGTGTTTCCTAGCTATTTGACTTTTATTTTACTGTGTGTGAACATAGCCTCAATCTTTGTAAATAAGACCTAATGGATTTTTATACCTTTATTATCAGCTTCTCCTATAATGGACGTTTCTTCTTTGTGTAGAGAATTAATCCTCGGTATTCCTCCACCTCCGTCCGTGTATTTGATGTTTCTAAAAATGTAAAAGAAAAATTTGACGACAAAACATCCATATAAACCTGTGGACACGACTCAAGTACCTTACATTTCCCAAATTCCGGGATTGCTCTAGAGAATGGCAGGAATGTGGAGACAGGTGCACGTCATCTGAAGTGGAGAGCTCATAAAATCGCTGTTTGTGTACTATCCCTTTAAGTAACACTTGGGTCCCGGCACCCTTGATCCTTATAAAACTCAAATGTTTTTTTCAAAGATTCACATTTCCGTCTCCATGGCAATAAAGTGAATAACCCTGAGTTACATGTACAATATGAATCTCGCACATGTGTATCCTGCAGCCTGGCTCTATAGAGCTGGGTTCACACTAGCGTAATACTAGCGTAGTCCATATTATGGTGCCAAGTCCAGGGCTTAGTGCAGGTCTGCACAGCTGGACATAAAAAATGCATCTGTGTGAACCCAGTCTTATGCTGCAGATTTAAAGGTTGCACAAATCATACCCCTTTATAAATGGTATAACTATTAAGCCATTTTTCTTTTGCTCCAAACCTTACTTTTTTATGCTGCAGCCCAAGCTGACAGGCAGGAATGAATAAAGGGGTTAACCAAGAAAAGAAAAAAAAACAGTTGCTTACTTCTAGTAACAGCGCCACCCTTGTCCTCAGGCTGTGTGTGGTATTACAACTCAGCTCCGTTCACTTCAATAGAACTGAACTGCAATACCACACTTAGCATGAAGATGAGAGTGGCGCTGTTTCTGGAAAAATAAAAGAAGCTAGGTTTTTTTGCAATCCCAGACAACCCCTTTAGGCTATGTTCGCACACACCGTAAAATAAAAGCAAACTTCAACAGTAAAATACAGTATAAAATGTATTACTTTAAAGTCAATGGGAAAGCAGTCATCTGTGCACACACACACACACATATATATATATATATATATATATATATACACACTCCATATATATATATATATATATATATATATAATCTCCATCCTACTGCAAGAGATGGGGCACAGCAGGTTAGGGTGGAATGAGCAGGGAGCTAAGTGCAGGTCCCTGTATATTTGTATACCTTTATATACCTGTATAGACCAGGGGCTGAAGGTCCAGGAGATAAAATGGTAATCTTGCCCTGGCCATAACTATAATAAGTAATTTGTATATAATGAATAGTTAAAAATTATTTGGACAGATACCAAATTGAGAGGAAGGGGTTATCTTCTCTACTCCTGTCAGTGCAGGCTCTTGTTTTATGCCTTTACATCTCTTAACTCCATCCTGCATGACACCTCAGCTCCTGTCGGTGCTGCTGCACAGACCTTTGTATACTGTCAACCTTAAAGTGACTGTACCACCAGGCCCAGGCTGAAGCACTGGAGGCGGGCCGACCCACCCTTAGTGGGAGGAAACCCCCGCCCCTCTATGATAGGGTTCCATTGATTCTAATGGAGTCATGTCATGGGGTGGCTGGGGTTTCTTCCCACTGGGGGTGGGTCGGCCCGCCTCCACTGCTTTGGCCTGGTCACTTTAAGGAAGTGAGGGACCCCCTTGACCTATGGACCCATTTGAAGCTGTGCCCATGGTGACCGCTATAGCTATGTTACTGCGTCCATCCAGGGAATAATGTAAACAGAATGTGTCTTCCATCAGGTTCATATAACTTCAGTCAGGTCAGATGTATTTCTCAGTAGTTAGGAAATGGCAACTTCCCATTATTCTGGCGTATAACCAAAGTTTCCCTTACAGTATTAGGCTATGTTCACACAACATATATTTTCGTAAATTCACAGCCGTTGTACAAATTATTACGAGATTATATACTTTGCATTGCTGTCTATAGAATCCCGACCGGAGCGTATACACATAGTATACGCTCCAGCCGGCTTCCCTAGAGGTGCCGCAAACAACTGACGTGTCAGTTTTCTGCGGCCGCTATTCAGTGAATAGCGGCCGTAGAAACCCTGTCAGTGCACACTGTGGAGCGAGCGGATCCGGCAATAGCGTGCAGTGTAAAGTTCTGCTGTGGGCGCGCACATATACGCCCTCATCAGACCACTGCGGCCCAAAAGATCATCCGGTCGGTACTGACCTGGCCGGGTTACGGAACGGCCGGTCTCTTACGCTATGTGAACACTTCTCTTGTTCCAGACAACAAAGGAACTTCATGCAGAGTTCGTGCAGGGCGTGAGTTCACTTCAGTAAGGGGTCCAGCATGCAGCATGAAGTGCAAATTTTTCCATAGTTTTTCTCATTGTCAGTATCACTCCTGGTTCTGGTAAAAAATAACCAAAAATAAGTTATCAATATAACAACAATACTACGGGTGAACCTAGCCTAAAGGGGTTTTGCTGGCCCAAACAGACTGATGAGCTACCCACAGGATAGCCCACCAGTCACTGAATGGTGGGTAATGACACCCGGTACCTCCACCGATCAGCTCTTTGGCTCCTCAGGACCTGGTGTAAAATCCAACTGGGGCAACATCTGCACAAAGCTTCTTTGTTGTCTGGTTTCCCCCCATGTTACAAAACACTCAACTTAGGATAAATACAATATGATATATACATCGATAATAAAAAAAATTAAAACCAAAATATCCCGCTTCCCAATAAATAAAACTTAAAGGGGTCTTCCACTCAAGGATAATTTTTCATATCTTGCTGCCCATGGTTAGACTAATTATTCCTTGCATACTTGTTATATATTCAGTCCACTTTCCCCAGTTCTGAGCTGCTGCTTTGTGCTGAAGACACAAAAATCTGTGTATGAGTTTTTCTCTCTATTTCCCACTCCTCCCCCCCTCCTGTCTGAGACGGCTGATGTAAACAAGTCCCTGGCAGTCTGTATCTGCAACTTTGTAGCAGCTTTGTAATGCTGGGAGGGTTATTCTGAGGTCAAGTTGCTGATGAACTCACTGTTAGGGATGGTCCGAACCTGCCGAGGTTCGGGTTCGTATGAACCCGAACACTTGGCAGCAGATTCCCGCTGTCTGCCCGTTCCGTGGAGCGGGCGGATACAGTGGGAGTAACTCCTGGAAAACTGGGATACAGCCTATGGCTATGGCTGTATCCCAGTTTTCCAGGCGGTCCTCCTGCTGGATCCGCCCGCTCCATGGAGCGGGCAGACAGCGGGGATCATTACCGAGGGTTCGGTTCGTACGAACCCGAACCGAACTCGGTTCGGACCATCCCTACTCACTGTGAATAATCCTCCCGGCACTACAAAGCTGCTACAAAGTTGCAGATAGGGACTTGTTTACATCAGCCGCCTCGGAGGGGAGAGAAAAGCTCACACAGTTTTTTGTGTCTTCAGCAGAAAGCAGCAGCTCAGAACTGGTAGAAGGAGACTGAATAGATAATAACAAGTATGTAATAAATTGTTTGTGTCATCATGGGCAGCAACACATGAAAAGTTATGTTTGAGCGGAATACCCTTTTAAATTTTATTAATGGAAGAAAAAATTACATCAATACAAGAATACCAACATGATTTGAGTATAAACCCACTCTTAATCATGGCATATACTGCATCCTCAGGACTCGGCCTGCAGCTGTTGTGTGCTCCCTAGATGGCATTGCACTGCGGACCTATAATATTATGTACAATATGGTAGAATAATGTATAGTATAATGGTATGCACATCTAGTGCATGAATATACATGTAATAATTCTAATCATGCATGATGTTGTAAATGTAACCTGAATAAATGAGGAGAACTTTTCTCAGATCCATAATTGGCCACAATGTAAATGTAACGGCCCTTTATCTCATTAGGAGCGTGTCAGTCAACCCCTCGGCCTTTCATCCCGCAGCACATGTATATTTAGCAGCTTTCTGGTTTGCAGCCTTTATGATGTCAATTCCCAGTTTATCATTGGGGCCGAGATACACACAAGACACCCACGTGAACGGGGTGTAAATCAGCACATCAAACAAATCCTCCGCCATAGAACAGGAGCAAAGATGGCTCTCATTAATGGAATTAGCTGAATGGAAATTAGAAGGACCTGCAATCTGGATTACATTGCACAATGAGGCCTGGTGCTAGGCCAGAGGCTTAGCCTGAAGCTGTTAGGGTTTACCCAAAAATTAGTATACAGTACAGATAGATGCATGCTACAGCGGCACAGGCATCACCAGAAATCAAGTAGGTCAGTGATTTCATTTTCTATTGTGCACCTAAATAATGGCAGCTATGGAAAACACATCCACTTCTGCCCAACAATAATCCCTAAGGGGTTATCCAGTGAAAATCTATTTATTTCAAATCAACTGGTTTCAAAAAGTCATATAGTTTTCTCATTTACTTCTATTTAAAAAATCTCAAATCTTCTAGTACTTATCAGCTGCTGTATGTCCTGCAGGAAGTGGTGTATTTTTTCCAGTTTGACACAGAGCTCTCTGCTGCCACCTCTGTCCATGTCAGGAACTGTCCAGAGCAGGAGAGGTTTTTTTTATGGGGATTTGCTGCTGCTCTGGACAGTTCCTGACATGGACAGAGGTGGCAGCAGAGAGCACCGTGTCAGACTGGAAAGAATACACCACTTCCTGCAGGACATACAGCAGCTGACAAGTACTGAAAGACTTGAGATTTTTAAATTAAAGTAAATAACAAATCTATATAACTTTCTGAAACCAGTTGATCTGGAAAAAAAAAAGATTTTCGGTGGAGTACCCCTTTAACTATGGAGTAGATGAGACTGTATGGTGCTCTGTATATTGTTGTATTATAGAGGTATTCTTAACTATAATCATAGCTCATGTAAGTTAGTGTACAATGCATTGCACTACAATTCCCTATATAAATCCAAGGTAATAAATAAGGTCCATTACATATTCCGGACTCAGCAGTTCTATTATAGTCCCAGCCCTATCTATATGTGCTAAATGGAGGCTGAGATTTTATATCCTGTGCATTTTTAATGGCTGTGGTTTGTTCTTACAGCATAACCATCAGTTTTATTGTCCTTTTCCATGTTTGTCAGAGCCGGTGACAGCAGCACTTACAGTAGCAGCCTATGTCTGATCATGTTACAGGCAAAAAGCAGACCGCCCCGGGATCCATATGTTGTGCTCTGACACTCTTGAAGTGACTGTCTTTTTTCATTTGTTTCACTGTAAGCTTCTATTGTACTCAGGCTCTGTCAGATATGGCTGCTGAAGATGTGATTCAGCCCAGATAAAATACAGCAATGCGTCCAGGGATGGTGAGATGCACTGTGCACACGATATAGATAGAAGATCGATAGATGAATACATAGATACAGTAGACAGAAGATAGATGGATAGATGGAAAGATGGATGGATAGATAGATTGATATATAGATGGATGGATAGATGGATAGATAATAAATAGAAGCGAAAAAAAAACTCTGGCACAATCCCGGTAAAATTCTAGTACAATTTTACTAGTTGTGGCTATGATGACAAATGCAATTACCTTTGAAATGCGTTGGTGCTATTTTGACTGTCTTTTGGACTTAAACGAGAAGTCCAGCGGGGGGGATGAAAAATCAATTTGGGCAGGGGGTGGGTAGAACATAACAATAACAGTATGCTTACTGGACCATTGAGCAAACTGCCTTACTCATTCTGGATATATCTCAAAATTGCAGCTGGTCTCAGTAGTGAGACCCAGTGCGATCAGTTAGGGCCCTATTACACGGGAAGATTATCGTTCGGAAAATCAATAGATCGTTTGGATTTGAGAGATAATAGTTTAGTGTAATAGCAGACAACGATTAAATGAACAAGAAATCGTTAGTCGTTTGATAGAATTTGGACCTATTTTTATCGTTGATCGTTCGTATGGAATAAGACGTTGTTCGCTGTAGCGACAAATGCAATAGCGATGACAAAACAACCGCAAGAACGATCATAGGTAACGATTATCGTTCCCTGTAATTGGGTGAACAATTTCAGGTCATTCGCCATAGCGTTCGTTTGAGATCATTTATCGTTAATCGTTGATCGTCAAAAAATTGCTTTGTGTAACAGTGCCCTAACTCTTGACATGTCTGATGACATAAAAAGCAAAATATGGCCAGCACTGCAATACCACTGTTCATACTGTACAGCTTGCACACTGCTGTCGCTAAAAATACAGAAAAAAATAAACAAAGATGGAACAGCAACCTGCAAGTGCTAGGACTTACCTTTTACACCTTATAGATATTTGAGATGGAAAAAGTGCTCTAAAATTATTTTGGAAAAAATTAGGTTCTTGGCAAACCATTTGATCAAATAGAGTGTACCATCTCACCAGGTTAAGGTGACCTCAGAGGGGTGGTTCCTACACTACTCTCCCTACTCTCTTGGGCAAATACAAAGTCTACAAAACTGGGCATGAAGGGTCCAACTAATTTCTATTTAATCGACACATCAAAAGTTAATGCAAATGACTGTAATGCTTTAAAGGTTAGTGATAGTATTCGAATGATACTTCTGGTAGTCTAGAGTGATTCAGTGGTAAATGTTATTTATAGTCGTCTTGGGTGAAGGAGTTATCATTAATATTATGATGGGCGTAAGTAGTCATGGGCTTTAGATGAGCATCCAAACTCCAAACCCGAAAGCTTTGATCAGCAGTGTTATCTTTGGCTGGTCTCCCTGAGGTCAGTGATCTGCTCCCACCTAGCCAGAATCCTGCTCCACACTGATGAGGGGCAACACCCTGAAACAGCTGTCTGTGGATGGATACCTGGCCTTGGTTTTTCCCTTGTCATTACATTGACTTATAGGGCAGCTTAATATGGTGGTTTTGGTGGTTTCCCTACAGGAGCCAGCCCTTGGCTGGGTCCTGTGTTTGAGGCTCTTAAATGAGGCTCCACAGGCTCTAATTACAAACCCAAACTCTTGGCATTTGAACTCTCGGTTGGATGCAGCCCTAGGGAGCCCAGGGAGCCCTGGAAAACATAGATACAGCCTATGGTCTATGTTTTTATCCATGTTTTCCAGGCAGTCTTATGGCTGCATCCAACTTCTTTAGCCCCTGGTAATCAAATGCAGAGAGTTTGGGTTCAGATAAACACAAGGCAACTTGAGGTTTGTTCCTCTCTAGTAGTTGTCAATTAAAGGTGTTATCCAGCAATAAAAAAAAAAAATTAAAGGGATCAGACCAGCTTAAGACCAAAATAAGTAAATTTTATCTGACTGATACCCCACTGCTGTCTAATGGTGCCCGGGTCCCCACTGAACAGCACTTGCTGGTCCCATCTCAACATGCAGGAAATGCCCAAACAGCCAATCATAGGCCTTAATGGTGACCTTGGCTGATCAAGCATTACCTGTTTTTCAAGACTGGGACAAGGATGTAGTCAAAGAACAGTGCAACAGCAACCTACAGGTGCAAGTGCCTACCGTATATAATTCCCCCCCGGCATAGACATGATGAAAATCTGCATCCTAGCAAACTATTTGATCAAAAATGTTAAAGCGACTCTGTACCAACAATCTGACCCCCCCCCCCAAACCACTTTGGATAGCTGCTTTTAATCCAAGATCTGTCCTGCGGTCCGTTCAGCAGGTGATGCAGTTATTACTTGAAGCCCCATGCCAAACGGGAGTATCTGTGCCCTAACTTTGCATAACCTCTCTGTCCCTCCTCCCCACCCTCCTCATTGCTGTTACACTTTCTGGTTTTTGTCTGTACTTAAAGAGGATGTACCATCAGGTACATCCTCTTTAATCTGACGCAGGAATAGAACGGCGCCTTCACGGGGATGCCGTTTCCGCGGTCCGTTTTTTGAATTGCGGTCCGGTTCCCGTGTACGGCGCCATTCTATACACGGGTACCGGGCCGGGACTGAAGCACAGGAGGCAGGCCGGCCCGCCCCCCCAGTGGGCGGAATCCCCCGCCCCTGTATAACGCGGCTTTATTGATTCTAATGGAGCCGCGTCATAGAGGAAAGGGAATTCCCTCCCACTGGGGGAGGGCCGGCTGGCCTCCTGTGCTTCAGCCCCGGCCCAGTACCCCTGGATAGAACGGCGCCGTACACGGGAACCGGGCCACGGTTCGAAAAACGCGGCACCAGCTTTCCTGTGACGGTGCCATTCTATCCCTGGTTCAGATTAAAGAGGATGAACCTGATGGTACATCCTCTTTACGCTACATGCTGCATGCAACCTGCAGTGTAAACAGTGGCATGGAGGTGCTGCCAATTTTTCACTTTTCTTTTTTTTTTTTTTTTGAACTAGGAAGTGTGAACAGTGGGGCCCCGGAAGTTGGGTAGTAAAGTATATCATTCCTGTTTAAAAAAAAAAAAAAAAACAGACAACCACTTTAATATCTAAAGTCCTCTGAGGGTACCTTCTTACCAAGCAAAAAAATGTGCCATGGTAGAAGATTGGGATTGCCATGGAGTGGTTGGAATCTTTTGTAGATAGATAGATAGATAGATGATAGATAGATAGATAGATAGATAGATAGATAGATAGATAGATAGAAGATAGATAGATAGATAGATAGATAGATAGACACACACATATATATGAAAATAGTAAAAAAAAAAACTGTGAAATAAATAGACACACAATCACTATAAATACGTAATATCTTTATTATGACTGACAACTCAGATTAAGGTAACAGTTAAGAACACTTATTGAGTTGTCCTATAAATTTTACAAACAAGTCTGAATCACCAACGGAAAAAAAATCCTAGAACGATAATAAGCTCATTCTTATCCCATGACATTGTTTTAAAATAATATTTTAAAAAATTCAGAGAAATTCAAACGTGTTTAAAAAAAAATAAATCAGCTGTTCCCAGAAATCTTAGAAAGGTCAGGCCAGCTTCAAGTATATGTGGGCCCCCCCTATGATATAACCTCACTTTACCACCCAGTATGCGGTATACCAAGAATGCCACCAGTTGCACCAAGGGTACAGTTACATGCAATGTTTAGTTTTAGTTTTTAGTTTTTTTAGTTTTTTTTGTTAAAAAAATTCCTCAAATTACACAAGGTAGCAGCTGCAAAGTTTGCAATTTATCTCTTTCATTACCAGAAATTTAGGTGCTGTGTTTGTTCAGGTAGCAGGTAAAATATAAAACCATATGTATGTAATTATGTACTTATGTATAATGACTGTCTTTAATATATATATAAATTTGTTTTATTATTATTTATTCACTTATTTTTTAATTTGAAGAAAATTAAATTGGCGCTGTCAGCAAATGAAAAAAAAAAAATTTCGACTTGTCATAGAACATATTTTTATTGGGTGCGATTTGATCATAATAAGCTGTGCTCACTTAACACATTCCCTGTCGACTCATATGTCATGTGATCAAGATGGCCACTTAGTGAAAGTCTATGGGGCTGTCTCCCTCACACAGAGCAAGAAGGGAGGCACAGTAACACTTAAAATAGGCATTGTAAGATTTAAAAAACTTGTCGTAGAGACATCAAAATCTAAAAGAGGTTGGAACCACTCTTTCTTCCGTAAGCAACAACCAAATGGCCCCAATCCGGCAGTTCAGTTGAGAAAGAATAAGATGTTCATCTTTCCAATCAAACAATAAATGTAAAGTACAGTCAATGGCAACGTTTCGACCCAGACATATTTAAATTGAGGCATCCTCCCTGATGCCAACTGGACCCCAAAACTATGCAGGTCAAAAAATACAACCACGTAGCAGTGGACCGCTCTTACAGTGCTATTGGCCCAACCTTACTAGTTGCTAATGGCCCATGACATGTTAATAACACATTGTTCCTGCACCATAAGTTATATAGTTAACCTGGTTTTGGTTGGAAAACAATATATACCACAAATGCACATAATCTGAACAAGGCCTAGAAAATACAGATGGCTTGGAATCATGCAGCACTTTTCTGTTTTTTTCTGTTACTGTTTCAGCTAGAAACTCTTTCATGTATCTCTTAGTCATCATCTAATATTATATATCAGATACAATGAGGCTATAGATCAAAGGAGAAAATCTAAAGATGTTCCTCGCTTTATTTATAGACACATTAGACCCACTCAGACTTTTTGTTTTTCGATCCGGTGTTTTTGTCGAGCTGTGATGCATCCGCCAGACTGGGATTACTGCAATTTTCTTTCTTAGCCTTTGCTTGCCTGTGGGTGAGCAGATGATGTTCGTTTCCAAATGTATTATTTCCAGCTGATGTCATGTTCACTTGCCAGGAGCAGGTTTTATTGCTGTTTGCATTGATGTTAGACTTTCCCATGTCTTGTCGAGAACTCTCGGTCTGAAATGAAGCCGTTTCCCCTTCAAATGAAGGCAGAGAATGAGAGTCCACTTTGATTTGCTCATCTCCTTTCTCAAGGTTATGGGAAGGGCAGTTGGGGTAGATGGCCATGGGGTCTGGAGTCACGGCTAGCTTCGCGTGCGGAGGGGTTTCTGAACAACAACCCCCTTTAAGAGAATCATTTTCGAGAAGCAGTAGCTGTTTCTTAATCTTCTCGGAATGGCTTCTTCTATGGAACACACAAACCAGATCCACAAAACTCAGAATCAGGGAAACCACCCCAGTGCCCCATATAAAAATCATCATCAGGGACTTTTCCGTTGGTCTTGAGATATAGCAATCGACATTACTGGTACACGGGGCCTGAGAACAGCTAAATCTACTTGGAACTAAAATCCCGAAAAGAAAGTATTGACCAATCCCAAAGCCAAGTTCCAATAGAATCTTCAGCACCACATGGACAAGATAAGCCCTCGAGAAATCAAGGATTTCCATCTGTAATCCCACTCCATGGTAGGTGGAGGAGTTACTTTTTCGACAGTTATCATTGGAAGTCGCCATGTAAGTCATTACTTTATGGAAGACGTGGACGCTGAATAAGGCATAGGGCAAAAACACCATGACCGTCTGAATAAGCCAATATCTCATGTGGGACATGGGAGAGAAAATGTCATAGCACACATTGGAACAACCTGGCTGGAGTGTGTTGCAGATGAATCGCTCTTGTTCATCTTGGTAGAGCGGGTATCCAGCAAGAACAACCATCACCATTCTTAGAAGGATCATCAGTGTCAGCCAGATTTTGCCTAGAATACAAAAACAGAATTTTTTTTTTCTTTTCAGAAATTCATGGAAAATTGGAAATTGTTATTTTAAATTGCAGTAAAATTGTGCTGAGGGCTAAAGATAAGGTTAGGTGAAACATAGAGGTTAAACAGTAACTCCTTTATTTCAGGTGGTCATACCTAAGGCACATTACGTCTTTGTAGTTATGGGCCACTTATCATGCCTGATTCTTTAAAGGGGTTATCCAGCCTTAAAAAAACATGGACACTTTTTCCAGAAACAGCTCAGTACCATTGAAGTGAATAGAGATGAATTGTAATACCACACACAACCTGAGGACAGGGGTGGTGCAGATTTAGCAAAAAAGTATCTGTGCTTTTTGTAATCTGGATAATCCCTTTAAATGAATGTTGGCTAAGGCTGCTGGTTCCATCTGCCCAGTAATGTCTATGAGGGTCTCCTAACTCTAATCTGATGGCACATGCCAGTGAAAGGAGAGCCCCACTTCATGACTTTAAAGATCAAATTAAATAATGTACAGTAATAATTTCCAGTGTATAGGTTTTATATATATATATATATATATATATATATATATATATATATATATATATATTATGCATGCTTCAATTGCAGGTGAATAAAAAAGGAAAATAAAGTCAGTACTAGAGATGAGTGAATTGGGTTCGGGTTCGAGTCCATCTGAACCCGAACGTTCGGTATTTGATTAGCGGGGGCTGCAGAACTTGGATAAAGCTCTAAGGTTGTCTGGAAAACATGGATACGGCCAATGACTATATCCATGATTTCCACATAGCCTTAGGGCTTTATCCAACTTCAGCAGCCACCGCTAATCAAATACCGAAAGTTCGGGTTCGGGTGGACTCGAGCATGCTCCAGGTTCGCTCATCTCTAGTCAGTACCTGTAATTTTTTAACTTTGGGTAAATGGGTCTCATGAATAATATATATATATATATATATATATATATATATATATATATATATATATAAAATTAAGGATGGTCCGAACCGAGTTCGGTTCGGGTTCGTATGAACCCAAACTCATGGTAATGATTCCCGCTGTCTGCCCGCTGTCTGCATCGGGCGGATCCAGCGGGAGGACCGCCTGGAAAACTGGGATACAGCCATAGCCATAGGCTGTATCCCAGTTTTCCAGGCAGTCCTCCCGCTGTATCCACTCGCTCCACGGAGCGGGCAGACAGCGGGTATCTGATGCCGAGCGTTGGATGGTTCGGACCATCCCTATATATAATATAGTAATTCTTACAATGATTAACCATAACATGTTCTAACAACTAATATTTGTTGCTATCAATAGCTATAACTTTAAACTAAAACAATATGTGAACTCAATGAATAGATGAATGAGACTAGATAGATACATAGATAGATAATAGATAGATAGATAGATAGATAGATAATAGATAGATCGATCGATCGATCGATCGATCGATAGATAGATAGATAGATAGATAGATAGATAGATAATAGATAGATAGATAGGAGATAGATACATAGATAGATAATAGATAGATAGATAGATAGATAGATAGATAGATAGATAGATAGATAGGAGATAGATAGATAGGAGATAGATACATAGATAGATAATAGATAGATAGATAGATAGATAGATAGATAGATAGATAGATAGATAGATAGGAGATAGATAGATAGGAGATAGATACATAGATAGATAATAGATAGATAGATAGATAGATAGATACATAGATAGATAAATCGATAGATAGATAGATAGATAGATAGATAGATAGATAGATAGATAGATAGGAGATAGATAGATACATAGATAGATAAATCGATAGATAGATAGATAGATAGATAGATAGATAGATAGATAAATAGATAGATAGGAGATAGATAGATAGATAATAGATAGACACTTTCCTCCAACATTATATTATAAAGGTAAATTGATAAAACTTCTGAAATCATCATGACATTTTATATTAAAAGACATATAATACATGGAAATTTTATCTTTATCATATTGAATAAAATTTTTCTTATATATAAATATAAATGTATGTTGTTCTACTCACCAATTACAGTAATGTTGTAGTTGAAGGTGATGATCAAATATCCCATTGAGTCAAAATACTCCATCATCTGTCAGGCTCCCACCTTCTAGCCACCAACCAGAATTTTTAATTTTATAATTTACTTTAGTATAGGATTCAATAATGTTTTTTAAAAAAAAAAAATTAAAAAGTTTGTTTGTAGACTTTAAGCCAGACGTCACTTGAGCAGTCCCTGTCCTTCTTCCTCTTACCTCTGTGGTCAGTCCAATCTGACAAATGCTGCAGGACAAAAGCCATCCAGAGTCACCCCAGTCATTGTGGCTATTCTTACCACCCAAGAGCATTCCAGTATGTGAAAATTGCTGAAATATTTGTCGGAAAAAGAGATCAGAACATGGAATGACACACGTCTATAAATTCCCATGGGACGCATATCAGACACTCTGTTGACAGAGACTGGCTCTTTATGACAGTCACACTTCCCATTACTTGTGCTATGTATCTGGCAATTTTTAAATTTAACCACTTAACGGCCAAGGACAATAAAAATGGCTAGGATTTTATGGTTCACATTTTATTAGCTGGATTATCTAGGTTATTTAACTAGTTCAATTTTTGAAAAAATTTGACTAATTAATATGCAACTTCAGAAACCTTTTGCACCAATAATTATATGTGGTAATGTGTTTGATTACAGTAAAAATCACAATTAGAACGTACCAAGTGAAAATTCTCAAAAATATTCCTACATGTTAAGATGTGTTCCCATTCCTCTAATAAATATATATATATATATATATATATATATATATATATATATATATAATTTTATTTTTAATTTTTTTAAATCTTGAAATTATGAAATTTGCCATACTCAGGCTACTATAGATGAGAAAATTTACAGTAATAGCAAAGCTCTTTGTTGGCTCGGTAGTCTGCTTATAAGCCTGTTGCCCTTGAACACTGTGTCGCTCCATTCCGGGTGCCTGGAAAAGCTGGATCCAGTCTTCTCACAGATTCCCGTGATTGTATCCAGCTTTTCCAGTTACCCAAAACGGAATGGCAAAAAGTTCAAAGACAGCAGGCAGGTAAGCCAGCTGGTGCTCAGCTCAAAGGAATCCAGTGTACGTAAACGGTTGGAGCTGGTAACATCCATTATACAAGGAATCTGGATCCGTTTTTTTCTCTATAATCAAAGACTAAATGTTAACTAAGCCTTAGAACTAGTCTGGATCTTTTTTGGACTTTGCAGATTGGGCTCTGGACTGGAGTGGCATGGATAACATAATGTTTTACCTGATTCCTATTATGCATATTAGACATAGCTCCATCTCATCCTACACAACACTAATGGAGGAACAACCAGTGGTTTGTTGCCTTGGATCCAATGGCCGTTGCCATTAGTACAGTCACTATGAGCAGCATTTACATTTATTTATAATTTCTCAGTTAATCATGATTTTTACTATGGTCATTATTATAACAATCAATCAGAAACATGTGACATGTGGTAACAAACTAATCCACAGAAGTGTGCCCCCGAAGCCTCCAAACACAAGTCCCGGTGCGGATGGAAAGGGATTGCAGTACGCATGTACTAGTTTCACTCAAAGTAAATTTGTAGAAAGTTTATAGAGCTTGAAGTAAAGGAGAAGTCCCATGAAATTGAAAAAAGTGAGGAAGGCAGGGGGGTGCGGGAAAATAATAAACTATGGAAACTGCAACAATGGCCGTGATTTATAAAAAAACATACATTGTGTGAACATAGCCTGAGGATGTATGCATAAAAGTTACTGTATATAGCAGTGCATTAAGGCCACCGAGTTTCTATATGCAGCTGTCCTGGTTGTGTTGGGTGCTCTACATATGAAGATTTTATCCTTTAGAAGTAGTACATACAGGGTCCAATGGAGCATGCCACAATTTGTAACTTCAGAAGCCCCCCGTGTGATTGTGTGTTATAACCCTGTACAATGATGATGTATGCAGCCATAAAAAGGTCATTGTGTGACCTCTAGGGCCATTGTCAGAAGAATATAATGTAGCTGTATTAAATAGCTTTATCATAGATGGAAGGTCCGGACCCTAAGGAGTTCAACCATAAAGAGAGTTAAAAAAAAAAACGTCATCAAAAAACGTCTTTATTACAGTCATATGAAATCGATCCTGCAGGGCACCAAAATAGCAGCGTATCTTTTATAAAACCCCCAGTGTCCTATTGCTATATCTATGGCTGCCATTGGGTATTATCACGATTAGGATTATCCATCCATTTCGGTGTCTAGAAGAGTTTTATACGCAGCATAAAATGCAGGAGACCAGACATATTTGCATCTATAGTCTCCGTCCATTTTTAGCTGTGGTTACATTCTACTAATAGACAAGAATGCGCCTCCATCCTTTCTAGCTGTTTAACACCATGCACCTGTCTGGGACATTTTAGACATAATCTGCAAAGAATGTTTCACATTTACTCTGTATCATCCAGCTTACCGTCACATCACGTTCCTAATCCGGCAAAAATTATATATAAAAAAAAAAATTAAAAAATAGTAGGACAAAAAAGAAAGATTCTGAATTATAATTGAAGTCAATGAATTGATGCCCGCTATGTGCTAATGATGGCTGCCTATAATGATCGTGAACAATATAGACGGCCATCATTAGTTCATATCGGACGTCTTTTTGTCAGTCGTCGGCAATGAAGGCAGAAAAATCCCATAATGTGGACATAGCCTGAAAGGGGTTGTCAGAGATAATAAAATGTGTGCGTTCAGCTTTGACCTAAAATTTAAAAAAAAAAAAAATGCACTCACCTGCTCCAATCGTCCACTGTGTCTAACCAATGGTGCCTGTCCCCGGCAGAGCAGTGCTTCCCGCCCATCCAGGAAGAGCTCACCCAGTCAGCTCACAGGTGACGCACCATCCCCGCTAACTGGATGAGCAGATGCTTCTTGCATTTCGAAATGGAAATAAGATGCGCAATATATTCAGAATCGGGGCAGGTGACAATAAAAATGCGACACAACGCGTTTCCAAACCGCTCCGGTTTCTTTTTCAAGTGTCATATGACACTTGAAAAAGAAACCGGAGCAGTTTGGAAATGCCTTGTCGCATTTTTATTGTCAAATAAATTTTTTACTACACACTGTCTGATGGTCACATTGGACTTGAGCCTGCGCCCTACAGTACCTCATGGTGGAGTGGAGGTTTTTTCTGGCTATATTAATCCCGCTCCGAGGAGTGGTTGCGGTTCACCTTCTACGCTGTTTGAGTGTTGTGCCTCTTAAAGAGGACCTGTCACCCCCCGTGCCGGGGTGACAGGCTCCCGACCCCCGCTAGAGCACCTTATACGTACCTGATCCCGCTTCTTGATTCGGTCGGGTGACAGAGATATAAGCGCCCGAAGCCCGGCGCGCACGCTCCTGAGATGAGTCCAATGCTCATAGAGAATGACTGGTGAGTCCGACGCTCCGTCATTCTTTATGAGGGTTGGACTCATCTCAGGAGCACGCGTCGGGTTTCAGGTGCTGACACCTCCGTCACCGGACCGGATCAAGAATCGGGACCTGGCGGGATCAGGTACGTATAAGGTGCTCTAGCGGGGGGTCGGGAGCCTGTCACCCCGCCACCGGGGGTGACAGGTTCCCTTTAAGATCGCACAACACGATCAGGTGAAAGCATTCTCTACTATCGCTCCCATTTGACGTATGGTCTGTATTATGCCATGGAGCACTGTTTCTCTTTTTCTTCTCTAGTTCTTGTCACCGACAGAGGTGGCAGCAGGGAGCACCGTGTCAGATTGGAAAAAATACACCACTTCCTGCAGGACATACAGCAGCTCATAAGTACTGGAAGACTTGAGATTTTTAAATAGAAATAAAATACAAATACAATAATACAAATCGATATAACTTTCTGAAGCCAGTTGATTTAAAAGGAAAATATTTTCACGGGAGTACCCCTTTAATTCTATGTACTGTTGCATCAATATATTTATAATATATCTCTGTATATCTATAATGTATCCCTGTCATTACAACTTTCAAAATCTAAATGAACAGTAGATGTGCTAAAAAGCAAGTTTGCAAATTTTTTTTTTTTAAGTTACCATGGAAAACATGGCACTTCCTGTTTTCTGAAAACAAGAAGTTCAGTTTCCCAGGCCATCTGTGCGCTCACAGAGAGAAGGGAGTCATGTGACTAACGGACACATTGAGCCGTGACTCTCTGTACTGACCGGAATTACTGTGTTTAGTCTGTTTTTTTCCACCAGCACAAGTCAGAAAATCTGCCTTCAGGAGACTGGACCTGGATTTCTGGTAAGTTCGGCTTTATTTTACAGCATAATAACACCAACAAAAAAATGAATGTACAGTATATTGCAAACTTTGATGATATAGAAAGTTATAAAAACAGTTACACTTTAAGTATGACCAGTGTGCTGTGACATCACTGAGTGCATCTTTCCTACAGCAGGAGCTGTTCTCCCTCTCACAGTCCCCTATATAGTGGCACATTGGCTCAGATTTACAAGACCCTTACCCCTTATAGTGGCCATGGACAGTAAATGATGGCTGGTCAAACACTCGTCTCCCAACTGTTTTTAACCCTTTATTGGCAAGGCCTGAGGAACCACAGTGGGTGGTCATCAAGAGGTTAAAAAAAGAAAAAAAAAAGTTTAGCTCAACCAAGTTTGTCTCAATGGAGAATAAGCTACTTCTATGATCTGTAATAGTAACAAAGGACTGGGCATGATGAAATCGGGGGACCCCATACACCAGGGGTAGGAAACTAAAACTCCCATCATGCCTGGACAGCTAAAGCTAAAGCCATACACCTTGGTTCAACATCCAATCCCACAGAACTCGGCCCCATTAGAATGACCCCCGCACTTTCTTACTGTGCAGTTTTCTCAGGATTGTGAATAATTTAGCATCAGCAGCAGCAGCACTGCGGCAGGGAGATGTCTCAGCCATGACCACATCTTCTATTTCTGTCGCTTCCATGTGACGCTCCTCGTCTCCCCTACCTGTTTATCAGTGATCGGCGTGCACATCTCTCCCTTTTGTATGCGCTATCAGTTTCTGTTCTGCGTTCACATTGTCCCTGGCCCGGCTCACCCCTCATTCTTCGGTTCCTTTTCCAGACTCTCCTGAGGCGTATAAACATGACAGGCAGTCAGGTCTATAACCAGGAACGGAATCCTTCTGATGGGAAGAATTGTGCGGATTGCCGTGCTAATTCAGACACTATGATCAGCATTCCCTGTCTTTTCTGGGACTGAGATCTCTCCATGCATATAGGTGACATTGGTTATCATTGCAAATAAATCCAAAGGACCTGACAACATCTTTAGTGACTTGGAAGAAGATGTCGCAGGAGAACATCTCATCACAAAATCATATTATATATGTGTGTTCTCCATATAAATCATGTGTATATATATGTGTTCTTCCTATAAAAATGTAGCTTTTAACCTTTAGCAATAATCCCGAAATATATAATGTGTGTATATACTATATATATATATATATATATATATGTATGTGTGTGTGTGTGTATATATATATATATATATATATATGTGTGTGTATATTTATATATATATAATGTGTGTATATATATATATATATATATATATATATATATATATATATATATATATATATATCCTAAAGTGTTACTGATATACAGCCTCCCCTCAAGTAATGTACATTGTTATCCCTTAGAAAATATACAGCGTGGTAAAGCAGGCTGGCTGTCAGTAGTGCTGCCACACACAAAGTGCTATTTATACTGAGCCTTCATTAGTGCACCGTCTAACTACACCTCTGCATCTGTGTTAGCCACGGTTATTAAAGGGGTGCTCCGGCAAAAAAAATAAAAATTTAAATGATGTCAGAAAGGTTTACAGATTTGTAATTTACTTCTATAAAAAAAAACCTGCAGTCTTCCAGTACTTATCAGCTGCTGTATGTCCTGCAGGAAGTGGTGTATTCTTTCCAGTCTGACACAGTGCTCTCTGCTGCCACCTCTGTCCATGTCAGGAACTGTCCAGAGCTGTAGTAAATTCCCTCAAAAACACTTTCCTGCTCTGAACAGTTCCGGACATGGACAGAGGTGGCAGCAGAGAGCACAGACTGTCAGACTGAAAAGAATACACCACTTCCTGCAGGACATACAGCAGCTGATAAGCACAGGAAGTAATAGAAGTAATATAAGTAATAGAAGTAATATACAAATCTGTATAATTTTCTGACTCCAGTTGATTTGACAAATGCCCTGCTCAGCCAGTCAGTGACTGGGGTGGGACAGTGCTGCAGTCACTGATTGGCTGAGCTGGCTAAATCCCACCCTTTAGTGACATTTCAGCCGGGTCGTGATGTACCCCACAGCCAGGGAGAAAATGACATCCGGTGGGGTATGCGATGCCGCAGGGGTGCATACTTTCTTTATAATGCCCCCCCTCTGCCGAACTTCACCTTTAACCAAGGGTGATCTGTCTAATGATTATAAGGGCCTAAACATCCAGAATGATCAAAACTTTTGGTTTTGCCGAACTTTAAGGTTTGGATGAACCGAAAAGTTTGGCAAGTTCGCTTATAACTACTTTTGCTATGCCATGTAGACTCTCCCGTTATTTCCGCCTCGCTTCTATGTAAATCTCAGGGTTTTACCGCTCTTAGTTGTGAAATTCCTTGGTGCTCAGGATGGGGATATTATTAACTTATAGAGAAGACACTTGTTCAGGAGATAAGCAGAAGCCAGACGTTGGTCTCTCTAGGATTTGTATTCTATATTAGATGCTTTACAACACTTACTATTTTATCGGTTGTATAGACGTTTCTGCCATCCAGGCGCACTGACCAGGGATAAAGCCCTAATTTATAGATGTCACTAAGCCGTCATGCACGGTGCAAAGACACGTGCGTAGGGATGATTCCGTACTATGGAACTACAGGCATTCCAAATGCTATTGTGTGGTTTCTCTACACTAGATTAGGTTGGAATTCTTCCTTAGAGTATTATGGAAAAGAGGCGGAATTTCCGCATCAAATGGTACACGGAATCCGCTCAAAATTCCGCCTGTAAAATATGAACATTGGTTCTTTCCACAGGTTCTAATTGGCTTTCCGCTCATTCGTGCACAAGGTGGAATTCTCGGATGGAAAATTTCACCATGAATGTGTGTTCCGTGGATGCGTGTTTGGGCAGATTCCGTTACAATAATCCTATAGAAGTCAACAGGTCTTGAATTCTGCTTCAATTCCACTCACATTCCGCTCAAAGGGTATGTTCACATGGAAGAAAAGGCGAGTATTTAGCAAGGAATTGAAGAGGAAAGTTTTCTGCTTGAAATTCCTGACCTATTCACCTCTGGCAGAATAGGATCAGAATGCAAGCAGAATTCAAGCCCAATTGACTTCTATGAGATTCCTCTAGCGGAATCCGCTCAAAGAATTGACATGTCAATTCTTCAGGCAGAAAGTGGATCCATGGTTGAATTTTCAGAGCAGAAATTCCGCGGAACCGGAAAGGCCATTAAAGCCAATGTACATTCACAATGTTTCAGGTGAATTTCAGGTGGATTCCGGATGCATTTTGTTGTAGAATCCACCTCAAATTCTGCACATATTCCTCAGTGTGAATGTACCCTAATTCTGCTTCAGTTCTGCCAGAGCTGAATAGGCGAGGAATTTCAAGCAGAAAACTTTTCTCCTCAATTCCTTGTGGAATCCGGGTGAATTCCATAGTGTGCACATACCCTTACAAGCAATGTGTCTAGGAAAAGAATATCTTTGTAGATCAGAGGCATGCTGGTGTATCCTAGTTATTCTATGGGAGACCCATTACAGTTTCATCCCCCCCCAAAATTTTATAGAGCGATAAATGAGGCCCAATATATTCCTCGTACACTTCTTATTGGTGCACGCCTGGAGCTTTATTGGGCTTGGATATTGTAATTTTTACAATATCCAATAAAATTATTTTGAGATCATCTCATGTTCATTTCCTTTTTTTTAGCTGCATTACCAAACAGGACCTGTGGACAATAGTGGCGCTGTCTCTTAGAGGGGGGGGAAAAAAAACCCAACCCTCTTTTTTCTAGTGTCATATTACCACTTAAAGGGGTACTCCAGTGAAAAATGTTTTCTGTAAAATCAACTGGTGCCGGAAAGTGCCAGAGATTTATAATTTGCTTCCACTAAAAAAGAACTCAAGTCTTCCAGTACTTATTACCTGCTGTATGTCCTGCAGGAAGTGGTGTATTCTTTCCAGTCTGGCACAGTGCTCTCTGCAGAGAGCACTGTGTCAGACTGGAAAGAATACACCACTTCCTGCAGGACATACAGCAGCTGATAAGTACTACAATACTTGAGATTTTTAAATAGAAGTCATTTACAAATCTGTATAACTCTCTGACACCAGTTGATTTGAAAGAAGAAAAAAAATGGCCGGAGTCCCCCTTTAAGCCATAACAGATTGCCAATATTAAAAGCATAAACCTTGACCATTTTTGCATACAGCAAGTGTTAGGGAGTAAACAGGAGTGGGCTGGTAAAGCATTAAGATAAGCGCTATCATTTACCGGATAGCATAAAGCCGGGCTATGGTGCCATATAACAAGGCAAAATGTGTTCACAGAGACGATTTGCAACATGTTATCTTGAGACTTGTGCTTTATAGATAGATAGCGGCTATGAACAGCTAAGAACTAAAAGGACATCACTTAAATACTGTACTTAAGTCATCTGCCACCTCAAGAGCTAAACATAAGCCGTAGTGTAAACTTACTGTTGACAACATCATTTTGCATCATGTTCCTAATTCTGTACTCTATTTCACTCAAATACATTGAAGATCACAATAGCACAAAAAACGTCACAAAATTAACGTTTCAACATGAAGCTTTGTCAGCATTGGCATAATCTAGGGCAGGGATGGGCAACCTTCGACCCTCCAGCTGTTGCAAAACTACAACTCCCATCATGCCTGGACAGGGGTATTTAGGGTACTATTACACGGAACGATAATTGGCTGAATCGGCCCGATTCGGTCGATTATCGTTCTGTGTAATAAAGACAACGATCAGCCGATGATCGTTGTCATCGGCTGATCATTGATATAGGTTCTGACCTATAATTGTCAGGCCCCGACCGCACACCGCTACATGTAATAGTGGTAGTGGACAATATACATTACCTGTCCAGGTTGCACGGATCCTTTTCTTTTGTACTTTTCCGTGGGTCCCGCGCGCTCCAGCTTCAGAGTGGCCTGTCTCAGTTGACAGGCCGCTCAGCCAATCACCTCCAGCCGCGGCCAGGACCTCCGCGGCTGAGTGGCCTGTCAGCTGAGACAGGCCACTCTGAAGCTGGAGCGCGCGGGACCCGGGGAGAAGCACAGAGGAAGAGAAGCCCTGCAACCTGGACATACCTGTATGTATAACATTTAAACAAGGGCTGCAAGGACATCGGTAAGGATGTCCCTGCAGCCCTTGTTAAACTATTATCAGGCCATGTAATAGGCCCAGTAAACGAGCGCCAATCTAGCAAATCGGCGCTCGTTTACATTTATTATCGGGCCCCCATCGGCCCGTCTAATAGTACCCTTAGAAACTAATAAAAGGTAGAGGAACCCGCAATGCCACCAGATGCCCCCGAGTTATGTTCCTCTGATCACCGCTTATGGGCCAATCTTTCACTGTCTTTTCCAACCAGCCCATGCCAGTGGGGCCCATCATCATCCTTTCTTTCCCCAGCCACTGCAGTTCCTCAGTTGTCCTCTAGAGCAAGCACCTGCTTTCCCAAATTGAAAAGGCCGGTGTACGCTACATTATTTCGTCCTCCACCTATCCTGATCCTCCAACGCCTATTTAAAACTGTTCCACCCATTCCTCCTTGCCTGAGCATGGTCGGTCCATAATGTTCCTGAGCAAAGGTGTGTTGCTATTTTGTGTATCCATCTTTGAGCAGGATAAAGGGTGAAGACCGAGAGGGCACCTAGAATATGCTCCCTGGTGCAAGTCCACATCCGCCGCGTGTTGCACAACCATATGTTTTCTATGCCGTCTAGTCTGGCTCCTTTCACACGGGTAGCCAAATTAAATTAACGCAGGATAGGGGGTAAGAGTGAGATTGCAGGGGGTTGGACCACTGTGCCCAGAATTCTTTCTTTTCAGTGGAGCTACTAGATTCCCTCTCTATGGAGCTGCTGAGGAGATTGAATTGAGCTGCAGCACTTGTGCCAACACAGAAGCCAGGGCCCCCTTCTGGAAATCATGAAGGACCCAACCGTTAGACCTCCACAATTTCACACTTATCCCCTATAACTTTGTGGATTGATATAATTTAGGTCAGAATACCCCGTTAACTGTTACCAGTCCCAAAGATAATCCTCATCAGATAGCCAGGTAAGCTGGTATCAAGCTGAGCTTGAGATGTAGTCAGATATAGATATAGAATTTAGTAGATGTTGAAGGAGAGAAGAATAAGGGTCCTATTACGCGGGTCGATCATTTTAGTAAACAGGTGCCGATCTGCTACATCGTTTACTGGACCAATTACACAGCCTGATAATCAGGCAGTAAGGGCTGCATGGACATTGTCGTCAGGGTAATAGGGACAACTGAGAGTGATATGGCTTTCCTGAAGAATTCTAGTCATTACTTTCTAATCATAGTAAACTTGGAATCAGATAATAGCATTACTCAGCAGTATTAATCTTTAGTCAACTCTGTCTTTCTCCGATGCAGTCAAGAAAGTGTACCGGGAGAGAGAGGGCCCTATTTCACGGGACGATTATCGTTCAGATTATCGTTAAATTGTTCGAATCTAAACGATATCGTTGATAGTTTAATAAGACCTGGACCTATTTTTATCGTTGCTTGTTTGCAAATCGTTCGCATTGAATAAGACGTCTTTCGGTCGTTCGCAGTAGTGACGAACGCAATAGCGACGACAAGAGCACCGCAAGAACGATCATAAGTAACGATTATCGTTCCATGTAAATGGGTGAATGATTTCAGGTCTTTCGCAAAAGCGTTCGTTTGGATCGTTTATAGTTAACAATTATGCGAAAGATAATCGTCCCGTGGAATAGGGCCCATAGAGTTAGCTGAATGACTGGCATGCATATCTTGTACAGAGGAGCAGGAAATCTGTTACAGAATTGAAGACAACAGAGCAGTTTACATCAACTGCTGAAGCAAAGCATCAAAGACCGCCAGGGGTCCTACCTGCCTTATGGAAATTTTTAAATATTTCCGGACTTCTCCTTTAAGCTGGCTTTTAGGTAAAAGTTGGCATACACGTTAGTCTAGGTTCTTCTGCATCAGAGTCTTTGATGTCTAGATGTCACATATTCTGTTAAAGGGGTAGTGCGGCGGTAAAAAATGATTCACAGAATAACACACATTACAAAGTTATACAACTTTGTAATGTATGTTATGTCTGTGAATGGCCCCCTTCCCCGTGTCCCACCACCCCCACCCGTGTACCCGGCCGGCACTCGGGAAGATCGAAGGTGTTCGGGATGGCCGGCCGAAGATGACGTTTGGCACAAGATGGCGGACGCATGTCGGCACGGATCAGGTATGTATAATGCACTACACTTCTGGGTACACGGGTGGGGGTGGTGGGACACGGGGAAGGGGGCCATTCACAGACATAACATACATTACAAAGTTGTATAACTTTGTAATGTGTGTTATTCTGTGAATCATTTTTTACCGCCGCACTACCCCTTTAAGCAGCAGCAAACAGAACCAACCCATCCACTGCACAACAGACACCAATGGAGCAAACCAACTCCACTGACCTTAACCTGGTCCGTCGGGTTTCCGGACAGTGTCTGTCATTTCACTAGATTTTACCAGACAAGAAATAGTGTTGACAAAGTGTTAACAAAGTGTAAATTTTTTTACCCATCAATTAGAGAGGAACAAATTTACAGTAAAAACCAAGCAAGCACTTAATTACCTCTGCAATCTGCTCATCAGACGGCTGCCATTTAACTCAATGCTGCTCTGCTCTTTTCCAGCTCCAGCTTTTTCCAGGCAATGCTAAGCAGATTGCAGAGGTAACAAAGTGCTTCACATTGTTATTACTGTAAATTAAGTAAGCATAGTCCGAGAAAGTCCAGGCATAGGTCAAGAAACACTGGAAAGTAGACACTGCAAAATACCTTCACTAACCCTGGGAACCAACAACTCTCAGACAAGAAGGAATGAGTGGTGCAGCTTTAAATAGGAGATTTA
Source organism: Dendropsophus ebraccatus (assembly GCF_027789765.1). Taxonomy (NCBI): domain Eukaryota; kingdom Metazoa; phylum Chordata; class Amphibia; order Anura; family Hylidae; genus Dendropsophus; species Dendropsophus ebraccatus. The sequence continues at coordinate 192,171,042 of NC_091455.1, forward strand.
GAATAAGTAGGGGAAGAAAATGCAGTGCACACTGGCCCTTTAAATTTTGAAAGGTAGGCACGTGCTCTTCATTGCAAGCAGGGCCTTCACTCCTCTTGTGTGACTTGATAATTACATGTGTATCTCTGTAATATCTCACGCCGTCTATGTTTGTACCCCCAGAAATGTAAAATGCTGCGGAATATGTTGAAGCTAATAAATAAAAAAATATTATTATTAGAGGACAACAGAGGAACACCGTTTGGGAGGAGAGAGAATGAAGGAAGGCACCCACCGCCATGGACTGCACAGAGAGAACAGTGGAAGAGCAGGTAGGACCAGGACCGGGCAGAGAGCGGAGGAACACACTACAATAATTACGTAGGTGAGAAGATATGTGGTTCTGAAGATGGAAAGAATGAAACATTTCTGTACAATGGACAGATCTGCCACAGTGGGAGCAACCTGCAGCTTAAAAAAAAATGGATGAGGTTGGTGAGACGTCTGACCATTCATGTTTTTCCTTCAAGGCTTTTCGTTTGGCTATTCAGTTCTAACATAACCATATTCTATAGGATTTACATTGTAAACTTGCCCAGGCAGCACTTTTCGGCAACTCAGCCGAATGAAGGTCAGGGTCTGTAATGTTATACAGATACGGACTTCAAATAGATGTAAATCTTTAGACCACAGAATCATAAAGTGTCATCTTGTAAGCCCCGGCATGCTCCTTGGGCCGTGCTTGAAATAGATCAAGTGTCTGTGTAAACATAATGGCTCCTTCTCCCAGATCGCTTTACATCCCTTCAACAAATGTTTTTGAAGCCCAAAATTATTGCTGTGAAAAGGCCAAAAGTTGAAGGCAATTTACAAATTAATATAAGTCAAGTTAAGATAGTTATGTTAAGCCTTAGATACAAGTATCATGAGGAACATACCTCCGCCTTCTATAGAGAGACACGCGGGATACACTTTGTATGTTAGTGTAATATACTCAGAGGCACACACAAATATTTATATGGAGACTTTAATAGCTAATACAGAATAGATCAGAGAGAAGATGGTCATGGACAGAACCACTCAGTCACACAATGTGCGTAATATAGAGGTAAAAAAAAATGAAAATAGAATTTAATTGCAGCCATTATAGTAGTTATAAATATCGTGGAGCCTCCTAGAAATGTAGACCGACATATGGACACCAAAGAGGGTGGGAGTTCTCTCTTACATTAGAACAGCTTCTGCTCTTGAAAACGTCCTTGTAATACTACAAATCCCCTGTAGTGGCCACTAAAGTTTCCCCCCAAAAAAAATCTGTTGATTGGCGAGGGTGCCTGAAGCGAAGCCTGTGACAACCAAGTATTTGCAATCCTCAGAGACATCCCCTTGTAGGTCATATGCACAAATGGCAAACTAGCAGACCAGTTGAAAAGACTTGGTTTGGAATTTCCATGCTGGAACACTTATCCCCAATCCACAGAAGATAAAATGTTAGATTGCAGGGGGTCTGACCACTGGGACCCTTGCAATTTCAAGAACAGGGCCACACGTCCTTGTTTTGGATGGAGCTGTGAGTTGCATGCAGTTGCTTTACTGACTACGGAGCTGCCGAGGGTAGCCTTACTCGGCTATCTCAAGCAGCGTCAGCTTCATAGACAATAACTAAAATGGTGGTGTGCATACGCAATTCACTGTTTCATTTAACACATGGGGGGGATTTATCAAGACAGGCATCCTCATATGTCGGTCTTAAATTAGGCTCCGGACCCTATTCTCTGGCTGAATTCACTAAGAGGCAGGCCCCTCTAAGTGAATCCGCAAGGGCGGGCGCCCAAACCTGCTCCTGGCAAAACAAATCTACACCTGCAAGTAGGCGTAAATCATGATAAATGAGGCCAAACCCCTCCCCACAACCCCACCCCTTTAATCACAAATCATTGGGTGATACCTAATGGCTTTTCGATGCCTCACCAGCCATGATTGATATCGCTCTCTTTGTTTGGGTATAGAGAGAGATTTATCAAGCAAGGCCAGCAGAACCCGCTGGGGACTTCCTTGATGACTCGTGGTTTGGGCAGCATGAATGACAGGTCCCCTTTAAGAAGGTTAGATAATGCTCTTTATTGCCCTGGGTGTCGTGCAAACATAATGATGCAGAATACATTATATTATTGTGAACATATACAACCACACCATATTTTTCTTACAAATCCAGCTTTATTAACATTGTATGGAACTTGCAAACAATTGACAGTCACTAAGTGTAATCCAAAGTTACTGTACTTTTTTTTTTATTATTTGGCAAAATCAGAACAAGTATAAAACAAAAGCAGCGATAACTTCTCTCATTACAAGATAATAAAAATAATGAAAAACTGAAAAATAAACCCACACAGCAAAATCTTAGTTTATAGTGCAAGAGACATAAGAAAGATCATCAAGGAATAAACGGTGGACAAGGGGCAAGAGAGAGAGAGATGTGTATACAGAATATAAATATATAGCAATTTAAAAAGAAGCAATGAAACACTTCTTTGTCTTGCCCTATCTATTTTGTACCCAGTAAAGTTGGAGTTTTTTTTTTATTTGGTTATATTTATTTTGGGCTTTATTATCTTCTTATAGTTTGTGGAAAGAACCTGATTTAAGTTCACTGCAGCTAGGATTGGTGGGCTAGTGTGGTTTCCAGCTTATCTGTATAGACCACCTCAGCATGGTTATTATATAAACTGTAGAAAAAGGAATGTGCATAAATAGTTTTAAAGCCAACCTTGGACAGCTACCATAGGTATCTATATGATGCTCCTCAGTCAAAAGAAGCTGCAGTATTCTCAACTTTGAACCAACTGGTACCGCTATGGGGGTCGACCATACCCTTTACTATGAGTTAAATATCCTGCATTCTATATTAGATATCTGATGCTTCTGGATATTTGAAATGCTTGATATCTTCCTATACACTGCTCAATTCTTTGACCTGAATAATGTATTTGGCATTTAAGAGAAAAATCTAAGTATAGCAGTTGTAATGCCTTAACAGATCTGGGATTATGTCACTTGCCACAGAGAGCAAGCTGCTTAGTAAGACATCCCCTGCATTTCATGAAGAGAAGTCCTGTTCACATGGCCTATTAGAGGATAGGGGGGGTGGGGGCCCCCGACTCAGGACTGCCCTCTATGAACTATAAGCTTTCCAACTGTGATGCACTAAAGCTGGCCATCTGGCCGACTAAATAGCCACTATACAATACTACATTTTCCGCAGCAGTGGTTATATCCAGCCAGCATTAGCTACCCCTCCCCCCCTCCAAAAAAAAAAAAAAAAAATCAACTGTGTGCTAGAAGTGCCAGAAGCCAGACTCTTGGCATTTATCTGATCAATTCTGCAGCTCTTAGAGGTTATCAAGCTCTTTAAAGATCTAAAACACACACATTTAAACTTTTACTAATCAGAATTAAAAACAATATTAGAGATTACAATTTTTTGTAGAATCTCGTTGTAGAAAGTGTCTAGAAGATGCTAGACTTACCTGCCTCAAACAGTGAATGACTTCTCTTATGTAAGCAGTTCAGCATTCATATGACATAGATCTGATACAACAGATAGACCCATTACGTGTACAGAAAGAAAAAAAGTTATATTAAAAAGAAGTTGCTCCGTGGCACATATTATTAGCAGCCATTGTGGGGGGGGGGGGGGGAGGGGGAGGGGAAGGGTCACAACTGTATTAATCTATGTTATTATTAATTAAAGACTAAGGGGGCATCAACATAATCTGTGATTACGGTCTGTGCAGGGAAGATGTGCTATGGACCGGAAAGAAGAACTCCCGGTATCATTATTTATTATGATGCTGGGAGCTCCGAAAGTTTAAATCTTTGCGCTACTGTACTGATACACAGTAGCACGAAAATTACTTGTGATGAATCATTATGCTGGGAGTTCCATATTCCGGTCCATAGCACATCTTCCATAAACGGACACGGAATGTGTAAATGCCCCCTTACTCAGTTATTCGGTAATACTCTTAAGTTACCATAAGTGCTCTGCTTTATGGAGAGTGAGATAACCCTCATCATTTCTGTCAATTTATTTTTAATTGACAGAGAGGATTTAAAAACTTGGATAATGAACATTAACATTTATTTAAAAGTTGGATATCTGTCTACTGTGTTATTGAACCAATATACATATCAGGAAGGGGGCAGCTGTTACAGACGCTCCACAGCCAGTAGATAGAAAAGCTGTAATTTAAGAGCTCAAGTAAGCAAGGAGAACCCTTTACTAAAGCAGACTTATGAGCAACTTTTGTTGACTAAAGACCGTATACATCAGGGCTATTGCTTCAGGAGATAGAACTCTTATTTTATTCTGTCACTCCAGATATAAGCTTTAAAAAATTCTAAGCAAATTTTAAGCAAAAGCCCAAAAAACACCCCTATGCCCACAGGTAAACAAACACTCTGTATAAATTCACAGCCTGAATGTTGCTGGGCTTTTGCAGCCTGGGGAACACCCCATAGTCTTAATCTCTTAATTTGCATGAAACATCTAAAGGGTACAAACCCACACACCGTATACACAGCAGATACGCAGCAAAAACGCAGCAGATTTGAAGCAGATTTGGTGGTGTAGATTTGATGCTGTGTTCAGTTATTTAGATCTAATCTGCTGCGTATTTGTTGCGTATTTGCTGCGTATTTGCTGCGTATCGCAGCAGTAAATAAGCTGCGTATACGGTGTGTGGGTTTTTACCCAAAAGGGTACCTCTCATTTAGATTGGCAGGTGACCATTTTGAACCCCCAGCAGGTTTGCACCTAAAGCGAGCAGATATGGAACTGCCAGAAGCGCCATTGACTTGTAAGACATGTGATGCAAATAAAGGTACTTTTTAGTTGTCATGGTAACACTGTTTTTGCAATTTTTTAAAGACTTAAATAAAAATATTCTGGAACAAGAGCTATACATGAAGCCCCCCCCCCCTTTATGTATAACTCTTGTTCCTAAATATTTTTATTTAAGTCTTTAATGTTTTTTTTCCATTTTCATGATAGGCTCCTGATAATAGGCAAAGAATCCTTCAAAAAATTACAATAAAAAGATTTTCTAGAAATTAGTCCCTGATTAAGTGCGAGAACATACAAACATGCGTCTATCACAATGACCGTATCAAATATCGCTATCTCTCTTTTCCACACACCAAGCACATTTAATTCTAAAGGGGTCCAATGTCTTACATTCTCTTTCTCCAATATTCTAAATCTCTTACAAAAACATTCAACTTTTTACATTTCAGTCTATATAAAATGGCAAGAAAATGTTTTCTTAGAATTGGAAGCACATTCACAAGGGATACAAAGAGTTGGGATTGAGGAATTTAAAAAGCATCAGTCAACCAATGAGGTCACTGGAAATTTTCTAAATTTGGAAATTTAGTCAGCTCTATCTGGTTCAAATATTATCTGACCATCACATGTAAATGCATTTCCTAAATGAAAGGAGTTCCCATGCCTTATAAAATTTATATTTAAATCCATTCAATCTTCAAAATTTTAAGTCATCACAAAAAAATCCAAAATTAATGTTCACACACAGTATTTTGCTCAGAATTTCGGTCAGTATTTTTCAACCAAAACCAGGAGTGGGTTGAAAACACAGAAAGGCTATGCTCACACACACTGTTGAAATGATGGCAGTTTTTAGTGGACACTATTTAAAAACAATGGTTGCTGTTTGCCGTTAAATTACATCGGTCCAAAAAAAAAAAAAAAAAAAAAGGCCGTCATTTCATCAGTGTGTGAACATAGCCTTTCTGTGTTTTCAAACCACTCCTGGTTTTGGTTGAAAAATACTGAGCAAAAATACTGTGTGACCATAGCCTTAAAATGTAAGAATATTTAACAAATCAGTGACCTCCGTGACAGATGCTTTTTAAATTAAGAAGCGCTATAACATAGATTGTAAAATTGTAAAAAGTAGCAGCCTCACAAAGTAGAATTAATGCCTGTCAAATTATTGAGTCCAGAGGGTGGCGCTACTTAGCGACTGATAGCTAAATCTGTATGCATGTTAACAAAGAAAAGGTAATCCTTAAAGGGGCTTTCCATAAATAAATAAAAAGCCTGCATCAACTGTTCTCTGCTCTCCCTGTCTTGCTGCAGAGGGATGGGCTCCATAGACTTACTATAGTCTCCTGCAGCAAGGCGGAGAGTGCCGGGCCTGTATGTACAGCAGGTACCCCTTTTAGCTGTGGCCGTGATCAAGTGGTGTCTACTGGCCATTGCAACCACTGCAATGAAACGGAACCTGTCATGTTAAATTTTGCAGGTAGGAGAAGCGCCAGCCCGCCTCCAGTGCATAGAGCAGGCCAAAGTGCACATGAAGTAACCGGCAACGATGGCGGGAATCAGGCAGCATTTTAAAAAATGGACCGCATCACCAGGATCTCCAGGTAGAGAAAAAAAATTCAGTAACCAAACTGATACGTTCTTTTTAAGTAGACCTTGTGAACTATTAATTTAAATTCAAAGGGTGGAGGGCGGTCCTACTCAGTGACTTATTATCTCTTAATGCACACTTCTAAGGAAGGCTGTCAATCACAGAGTAGGACCACCCACTGGACTCCTAAGCCCAGAATAAGCTAAGATTTAAATGACTAGACCACAAAAGGCTACTTAAAGGAGAAGTCTCGTCATAATAATAAAGAATGTATACTTACCTGTCCCAGTGTCCCCGCAATGCTGTATCACCAGTTCCCTGACCACAGCCGGGCTCCAGTTTCTCCCGGCTTCCTGGTATGTCACAACCCGTCAGAAAGTACCCACTCAGCCTGGTTGAGCGGGTATCCATGAGCCTGAGTTATGACGACACAAGCCCGGAAGTTGCAGGGGCACAAGGACAGGTAAGTATACATTTTTTATTATGTTCCCACACACCCCTACCTTCAGCAGAGTTTTCAGTTTGGCTCAATTTCTCCTGCTCTGCGACGTGCTTCCTGCAGCTTAGACACCATGTTCAATGTGCTTTTGCATGCCAGAAGTTAATTTTAAGAGCTTGATAATATGGTTATACAAATGAGAAATTACCCGATGCATACATATATACATAAGATTGTAAACGGTTACTTTCACAGCGATCATGTTTAAAGTTTATTTTTAAACAATTTATAGAAAAAGTGGGATTTATAATTTATTAGTACTAGCCCAATCATATAGCCTCTCTAGGGTATAAATACTGTGAATAGTAAAAGCTGGATTTTTTTTTTTAAAGTTTTTTTGTTGTTGTTTTTTTAGTTTTTTTTTACCTGCAATATATATATTATATACAAGTACAAACAGATTTATGCTGCGTTAAGGTAAACATATACAAGTTTGAAATATTGCTTGCAAATTGGACCTAGTTGCCTCGCAAAAGAATGAACTTATGTTGATATACAGAATAAAATGTATTCAAAAATAGGAATTTCACTCCTGTTTAAAAACACACAGCAATGGCTATTCAATTGGCCACGACCTCTTATGTTTTTGACAGAAATAAAAAATTTCAAACTAGAGCAAAAAAAAAAAAAATTTTAAATATATTTCACAGAATTTTTTCAAGTGCAGGCAAAAAGGAATGCACTAAATCTTGCACACACACACACTCTCCCACTCACACGCACATATAATACATCCACAATATAAATAGTATATGTGTGTATATATATATATTTATAACCTCAGGAATGATCCACAACTTCCCAATGCACTTTTGGTTCAGCACTATGATATGAAGAATTGACGTAAAATAACTATGTGTACAGTATTTGTATTCTGCCCCTTCTGGAGGCAATAAAATAGGGTGCCCCACAGCTCAATGGAAATGACTTCACATTTTATATTACTAGTACATTTATGTTGTCTTTATGTTTTTTGATCCATATACAATTCACAAAATTCATGAATAAAAAAATATATAACTGTGTGAACTGTGTAAATTAGTAAAGAGGGTCTCCACCTTGTAGGTCAAACACTGAGTGTGTAATTTCTCTGCAGCGCCACCACTGGAGAAACTAAGTATTACTCAGCTCCTATGGAAATCAATAGACATCTGCAATGCATGGAAATTGAAATGCTGTTTATATCCAGTCTCATTTCGATGAGGAGACCCATCATGGGGTTTCTATATAGATATCTTAGACTCACAGTTACATAAAATTTTATCATATATATTTTGTTAGTAGATGGTTGAAAACTGAGAAATGATGAATTCAAGTGAATTTATGTATATGCTTGTGAAGAGGGTCAATGATATTAATGGTGACTTAGATTTCTGCCCATTGTCAGATGGACTACTGGTGGCACATACATGGTCATGGTATTCTCTCCACTAAAGAAAGACTGAGCATTCCATGCATCTCTATGCGCGGTATCAGGTGCTTTACTTTGTTTAGACGTATGCTCACATATGAACAACACTGTACAGTTCATAATCAGATTTAAGTTGTGTAAATTCTAACTACATTGTATTAGTTATCTTCTATTGATCAAGTGTTACGGTCTATATAACAGCCTTGTAAACTTTTAGAAATTATGGTTGTTGTCACTGGAAACAGTCAGTAAGTATATCACCAACAGTGGCTACAACCAGAGAAACTGACCAAACAATGAATAATGGGAGATTTCAGCACTGAAGCCTGCAGAACAGTGTATGCAGCTCGAGACTATACAGGCTGTAACTCTGGATCCATAAAACATAAGATAAGCAATGTATATATAATGCTATTCAAACTCTTGTGCAAGTTGTAAAATGGCATTACAATGAACATCTGACCGGTTAATTTTAAACTGTTGGAGTAAGGAGACACATGCTACCTTTAGCATATCTATCTGTGCTTCCATAAAGTAAAAAAATGCTTTCATTCTCCACTGCAAAGTGTCAAAGAGGCGTTCCCTAGCCCATGAGGGCTGTAATGTCTCCTTGCTCCCCCTTCCATCCCTATCCCTGTTTGATTAACAGTCCGCTGGAAGCCAAGCCCTGCTACCAAATCTCACACCTGGGCACAATTTGGAACAAAATTTGCAAGCAGTGATCGGCGCTGAACGTTAACTGTCAATTCAGAAGGGACTGGGGAGGAAGGAGGTATTCCAGCTTTTAGATTTCTGGAGCTTGAGAAAGCCCTCCTGACACTCTGATTTAGAAAATGAAAGCATCTTCTATGTTATGAAAGCACAGAGGGATATCTGAATGGTACCATGTGTCTCCTTGCCCGAACAGTGTCAGCAATTTGGAACATGAATTGCATCTGACAGATTCACATTTAAGTGTGGAATGTTGTAAATATGTTGTAAATTGTGCAAAAGTTAAAATTTCCTTTAAGGAGTACCTGTTGTACATTAAGAGAGTAATTCCACCTGAAATCAAGATATTCATGCTGTCCTTCTTAAAGGGATTATACATGATTACCTTTCCACATGATGGGTAGAATGTTGTAATCTTAAGATTACCTTTTACTGTATAGGCTTCTTGGACTGGAAGCTGAAAAACACACAGCTCATGAAGGGGAAGCATAACTGCTAAGCATGGTTATTAATATGTTATTAGACATTCACAGTGCTGTGGGAATAAGAGGAGGACACTTGGGGTGGAACAAGGTAAAAGTTGGATTATACACTAGATGTTGGGAAAAGGGCACCGCAATGGGGACAATCAAATATGCCAAAGCCATACATGCTTTAAATGTGTGGCCTGGAGTGATGGTTGGAGTCTAAGGCCGTGTTCCTATATTGTGGTCACCCCATGTGACCAAAACGTAAGGTGGGAACGCAACTCAAGGGCCCTTTTAGACTTTTGGGTAATTTTTACTTATTTCTAAAGCCTTCACGAGGCTTGATCAATCATGCAGCCAATAATCAATGGATCATTTGTACGGCCCTTTAAATACTTAATTTTCAGCCATACATGACCCCTTTACACAGGGCTATGTGCTGAGGATAGCGATGCCTTAAATAGCCGCACAGAAGAGCCAATCAGCCAATGGACAAGCATGTGATTGTTCATCAGGTTGATTATCAGGAACAAGCATTTATAGGATATAGGATTATGAGAGACACCAGACAATCTAGGCCTGAGGCTTCTGAGACCTAATTCTGATACCATGACAATTTATAGAGGACTATGATTTCAGGTGGAGTTCCCCTTTAGTTGTAAGACACCCCCCCCCCCCCCAATATATTTCTGCGATCACATTTGCTTTAATCACCTTGACCAGCACTCTGTACACCCACTCACAGCTGCTGTTTTTTTTCTTTACCATCAATGAACAGAACATGGTGACCGTAAACAGACTGGATCCTATTGTTATCCTATAGATTTTCCCAATGTATAGAGGGGGGGAAAAAATCATAATTTTGCCAGTTGATGGCTTTTTCCGGCATTTGTTTTCGATAAATTTTGTCGTTGTTCCTGTTTTTTGTGGTTCTTTTTTAATCAATATTCTTCATTTATTTTCAACAATTTAAGAACCGTAGTCCAAATACTTGAGAGAAGGCTGAAGCAATGAAATGGCTTAAAATGTCTCCGGAAAGTGACAGATGTGTCCCATCTTTGTGACAGGGAGGCACTGTAAGGGAGGCTTGTCGACTCTTCAGAATAATAATAAAAAAAAATAATAATAATACAATGTCTTATTTCCCAAGACAAAAGACAACAATATTTGGACAAAACAGTACATGAGACAGTGGAGTCTGGGTTGAAGCCACTGTTAGGATATAATGGCTGGAGACCATCGTACAACAGTTAGGTTATCAGTACTTGCAGAACGTCTCTTGGCCATTTTTCGGAAGTCCTTGTACTTATCCTCACACAAGCGAGAAATAGCCTAAAAAATAAGAACAACATCTAAATTAGTACATTTACTATTAGCAGAAAACTGGTGTAAAACACTTAAAATTTTTGCAAAAAAAAAAAAAAAAACATGGCTAGCAAATGTTTAAAGTGACACTGTCACCCCCTTTGTGCATTTTGGCATCTCTACACAGGTGTAAAGCGTAAATTTAGCAGTTTTCATACCTTATTTTTTAATCATAGTATCATTTTTCAAGTAAAAAGTCATCTTTTTTTTTTTTTTTTTTTTTTTCCCATCTGGACCAGCTCCTTTCCATTCCATTTGATCTGTAACAACCACTAAGTGTCTTATATATAAAAGAAATTCGCTTTTTCTTAATATCTAATTGTGACAAACTTAAAAATAGTGAAGCATTCGTGACCTGAAAAAATGTGTCATCTAGCGAGGCACGCCTCGCATTGTAATACCTGATTATACAAAAAGGATTGTGATTTTGCTAACCCATATGTTTCGGAGAGCTCTGCAAAAGAGCGAGCCTTGTCCCCCTCAAAAACCTGCTGAACTTGCGTGATACCTTGATTAACCCATAAAAAACAAATATGAATTTTTGTGAACTCTGGAAGATGGAGGTTATACCATAACGGAGTACATGGAAGACTACCCTCCACTCCGCACCAAGACCTAACCGCCCACCATACCTTATCTATCAATGTGCAAATTGAAAATCCCTTAAATCTGCTGTCTCTCAGATTCCCTGATTCCAACAGTTCAAACCAGTGAGTGTGTCTAGGTAGACTTTTTAAGTGTCTATATGTCATTACTTCATCACCCTTACAAATATTCACAAAGCTGGCCCCGCCCCCTCACCGGCCATTGGAACGGGCTGGCCAAAAGGTCTAGACCCCACCCCCTTTACATCGGCCACACCCACTTAATACAATCTGCAGTTGATAAAAGATGACTTTTTACTTGAAACAAATAAGCAATAGTTCAATAACATACATTTTTTAAAAATTTTTTTTTTAGCATACCTATCACTTCAGCAGGTGCCAAGACCGATTGATAAAACAAAGAGGCACAAGAGCTCGGCTGAGTGCCCGGCACTTTTTGGAAAGCTAAGGGAGTGGTATATGGATTTGCAGAAAGTTCTGCAGACTAACATTCATTTAATGCTTGCTTGGCTTTCTGAGAAGAGTCAAGCAAAAACAGTGTTCAGTCAAGCACTTCTGCCACCTTTGTTTTATTGATTGGTAGGGTCCGAGTGTCTGGACCCCCACGATCAAGACATCTAACATGGCACTTTGACCTGGCATAAGTTTAACAAAATTTGAACAATTTGGAATATCACCATGTTAGTCCCCAACGTAATGCAAATACAACATCCCTAGTGGGCAAAAATGGCACCGCACAAGGCGAGTATAGCCCCTTTTTTTATTTTATAGCTTTGTTAGCTATTAGTAAAAAAAAAAAAAAAACAACAACATGGTTCTGGAAGATTTCTTTTGACTATTTTATTTCATAGAGTAAGATAAAACTTGTCCATGGGTCTTGGGTATATTCTGTTTTTACCATGAAAAAAGTGGAACTGAGCCAACAGTCATTTGGAGTAACAGAAAAAGCAGACTGGGCATATTGCCCCCATTCTTTTATTGTCAAGGTAGACAAGAAAAAAGCAGCCATGGTTTTTCTGATCCTGGATAACCCCTTTAAGCATGCATGTGTATAGTAAGTTAACTGGTATAGTGATCTGCCAAATTTACATTCATCGTGCTATTGACAGTGTATGGCCAGCACTTAAAGGGGTATTACGGAAAAAATAACTTTTCCCCTATGCTGTGGATAGGGGAAAAGTAGGAGATTTGGGGGGTCTGACCCCTGAACCCCTCGGCAATGTCCATATCGGACCCCTGCTAGCCTATTATGAATAGAGCGACCCGCGGCTCTACTCATTCCTATGGAGCAACGGAAAGAGCAGAGTATGGCGTACTCGTCTCTTTCCGTTGCTCCATAGGAATGAATAGAGAGCCGTCTGGGGTCCGATACGGAGATCGTCGGGGGCTTCAGGGGTCGTTATGCATGTCAAAAAACAAAACAAACAATAGAAAATGAATTTATTTTACCTCAAGTTTACAAGCACGGTCCCGGCTGAGGGGTTCCAGAGGAAAGCTGAGGTTGTTACCTTCTGCCAGTGAGCGCAGGTCAAAGTAATACTTGGCATAGACACTGGACGGAACATTAATGTTGAACTGCAGCAACTCGAGAAACTGACGCTCCAGCTCATTCCTTTAAAGAAGAAAAAGAAGAAAGGGGTTAAATGTATAATATGTTATAATATTATATATGTTATAATATACGCTACTGTGTGGTATACATCATACATAGACTCCGATGCTAAAAAAAAGAAGAATAATCACAAGGTATAACATACTTTTTTTTTTTTTTAACTAGATCAGAGAGGTCTGCGCTATTCCATCCAGCAGAGAAAACTGAAACTCCAATGGAAAGCAGCTAAATGCAGGTCACACAGGATCTGGCCTCTTGATGTTCTGCACTCCTTTTGAAATATTTGGACTTGCTAATGAACTTGGGTGATGAGCTCATTTTGGAAGTCAGTGATGGGCACTATGTTCCACAACAGGTCTACTGGGTGCTGTCTAGGGCACCTTAGTAAGTCATTCCCTCAGGTTCGCACAAGTGGGAGATGCAGTATTGTGTTTTCTCCACTAGGTGTCACTACTGTCTCAACCTATTGCACAGCTGAAGGAGTGGAAGGGTTAAATTGTTTTGTACCACATGTTATGTGCTGACCAGTCACAGGTGCTAGTTCTTCTCTATCCTATCTCTTCTTCTCTCTCAACAAAACACCTACTACTACAAGCACTGGTTCTACCTCACTGTCAGCACCTACGTTCTATGTCAAGATTTGCTCTGTTATATTTTTACTAAAATGCATGGGACTCTGGTCTACTCTGTCAGCACCTACACACTTTTGTATACTTGCGTTATCCTTCCCTTCCTGTGAGTGGCAGTACCAAAAACCCTAAGTGGTCTACTACCACTCCAGGCTACCGTGACAAGTGCCCATGTGACCCTAAACTCCCCCGGATGTTGACGACCATAGAGGCAGCCGGACCAACCATCACACACCCATTGCTGGGGATTACAAATAAGGAAAAAAGAGCCTGTAGTGCCTCATTTAAGAGTCTCGAAACATAGGACTAACCAGATATCCCTCCAGAGAAAGACCTAGCCAAAGGGTTGCTCCTATAAGTAGACCACCAAAACCACCATATTAAGTGGCCTTTTCAGTCAATATACAACTCAATTTATGAGTCTAAGCCAGCAGTTCCCAACCAGGGTGCCGGGAGAACCCACCAGGGGTGCCGCAGGATCCCGGTAGGAAATGCGACACTGTTCCTTTAATATCCCTAGAAGCTGCGGCCGCGCAGCTTCTAGGGATATACCGATCGGTTTGATGTTCCGCCCGCTCACACAGTGAGCAGGCGGAACATTCAATTAAGCAGAATGTAGGAGCAGGACCTTTCAGCGTCCTGCTCTGACATTCACTCAAATAGGCCGCCGGCACTTCATGCCAGCAGCCTATGGGACTCCGGGACGTGAACTCTGCAGCAGGCTTGCTGATGTGACGTCATCACACCTGCCGGAGGTCCCGTCCCCGCGGCTCACAAGATGGAGCCCGAAGAGAAGAAGAGCAGCCACACAGCCCGGATTAGGTGAGTAGGATGTTTGTTTTTTTATGTATAGGTGGGGGCACAGCATGCAGGGGCCATTTATACTGAGGGGGCAGCATGGGGGAGAGTCAGAGAAGGGAGAGGGCACAGCATGGGCATTATTACTATATGGGGGGTACAGCATGGGCATTATTACTATACTGAGAACACAGCATGGACATTATTACTATATGGGGGGTACAGCAGAAGGCATGATCACTATATTGAGGGCACAGCATGGGCAGTTTGGGATTCTATAGGAGGGAGAAAGGGAAGCAAGTTGCTAGAAATGTGCAGAACCTAATATGTTTGTCTGGCAGCTTCTGAAGAGATGAAACGTAGCCACGGAGGTCTGGACCAGATGGAGAGGAAACGGAGAGTAACATCTCGGATCAAAGAAGACGTCACCTGTGAGTCCCTGAATGGCGGTTTATATATTGTGTAGAACATTATTTGGTAGGGGTTTCCCCTGAGGTGTAAAAGTTTAGGAAGCACTGGTCTAAGCATATGACAAGGGAAACACCAAAGCCAGGTATCCATCCACAGACAGCTGTTTCGAGGTGTTGCCTCTCATCAGTATGGAGTAAAATTCTGGCTAAATGGAAGCAAAGCCTAGTAGACCAATATGGTAAAACGATCACTGATCACCATCTAAAGAAGAAGACACTGTCAGCTACTAGTAAAAGGGCTCAACACTGTAAAAACCTAGGTAGATTGCTGGAGATAGCTTAGATCGATATTCTGGTCTTGTTTCAAAAATGTAGATAGAAAAACAGGAACACACGCTACATAAATGACACGAGAAACACATCTTGGAGTGAAGGAAAGTTAACTCACATGTCTTCAACCGTGATATCCTTCAGGATCTGACAATAGTCGACATTCCACACAGCCTGGTCATCCCAAACCTTGGAGGCAAGTAATATCGCTCCTAGTACAATCCTTTTCCAGTTTGCTGGACAAATGTCTATTTCCGCATAGGTTAACAGTCTTTCTAGATAAACCTGGAAATAAAGCACCCAGGTAAGTATAGAGGCGTTTATCTATTGTAGCACAATAGGTAAAAGCTAAGATGGGCTTGAATATTTAGAAGATGAAATTATTTCCCATTTTTAAGATTAGTGCGGTATTTGAACTTGGTATCAACATTCCCTAACCTGTCGGGCTCCATATTCTTGTCTATGGATTATAACTATTATATTTTAACCATTACGGTATTATAACTATTAAATAGATTGTTTGGATAGTTTGAAAAAATTAACCTAACTGCAAACATTTTACGTCTTGGTTTATTTCCCTGAAGCGTTGACGTCCTATGCATCCGCATGACCACTGCAACTAATCACTGACCTCACTAGTGTTGCTAACCTGGATGACAGGAATAGGGAATATTCAGCCCTCCAGCGGTACTCTAGGAGAAAAAACAGACATGGTAGCACATCCATACACTTTTCACTGATCCTTTTGCTTCTCAGCACTAAATACTACTAACATCAGGAGTAAGTTACATTTTAAAGTGCATAAGCCCACACACCAATCCAAGGTTCCTGTTACATGTGGGTCCCTAACTAAAAAGTAATGCAGCCCCATACAGTGACCACCATCGCTGCCAAAGGGAGGAGCGACCCAGTAGTCCAACAGAAACATAGTTTTTATACTTATCATTCCTCCTGAGCTGTTACTGTTTGAATTTCCCACTGTCTGCATACCCCCTGATTTCCATTCTCGGTCTTCATTTCTTCCTTACTTCCTGGTTTCAGCTTCCCATGATGCACTTTGGCTGCTGTGACGTTGCAAGTGCCTGCCCCTCCATTCACTTCAACTCCCATCATACACTAAACATGACCCTCTCTCTCTCTTCAATCAGGCTGCTATATAATCACACAGGTTGTCAGCCCCTGCACTGAAGCTGCACACACATACTTTCACTTTGCAGGATGGCCGTCCCTAATGAGGTCAGGGCAGCAGGGGAGAGATAAGACGGGGGTCTGTGCAGCTCATCTGCCGGGAGTCAGTCATGGAGGGAAGATGAGCAAGTGACATGACTCATCCACTCACTCAGGAGGGGGAAGGGGGGGTCTGTAGCTGGCTATGTGCTGGGAGTCAGTCCTGAGGGAAGATAAGCAAGTGACATGACTCAGATGGCTTGCAGTTGCTCAGCCAATCGGAGCTGAAGAAGCAGAGTCACCTGACATGGCAGGGGAGGGGGAGGCTGGTGTAACAGGAGCTAGCCCAGCCCTCCTGATGATGACGCACGGTCACAAGAAGGAGCTGAGAGAAGAGCCTGGTGACGACAGTAATTAGGTATGTGTGAGTTTCCTACACTTCCTGGTGGGGGGTTGAGGGGGGAAAAGACAGGGAAGGAGGGCAGATAGGTGATTGAAGCACATTACAGATGTATATAATTTTGTAATGTGCTTCAATTACTGGGAAAAAGTTTTTCATGGGAGTTGTCCTTTAACTAACTCCTGATGTTAGTAGTATTTAACGCTGAGAAGGGATAAGTATATGCATGTGCAACCATGTCTGTTTTTTCTCCAGAGAATTATTCAGCCCTCCAGCTGTTGCAAAACTACAGTTCCCATCATACCTAGATAGCCAAAGCTATAGTTTTTTTCACATTTCAACATCTCAAAGAACTCCTTTAACACTTGGTTGGTGAAGATATTAGGACCCTATACACCCTGGACAAAAGTTGACCAAACCAGATAATTTTGTCATGACTAGCTGACTACCTAGACCAGGGATGGGGGACCTTTAATCCTTCAGCTGTTGCAAAGCTACAATTTCCAACATGCCTGGTCAGTCAAAGCTTTGGCTCTCCAAATGTTTGCATAAAGACTGAAGGTTCCCCATCCCCATGTAATGTGCAAGAAGCCCATCTAACTCCTCCCAAAGAAATTTTGTAAGAAAAGAGAGATACAGGGTGCATTGCATTTCAATGCCAGATCCCTTTTCTTCTCTAGATATAACCTGTCTCTCGATGGACCAGCCAATAGATTCCTTTTCTCTCCAAATTGGAATACATGAGCGCTCAGCCAACCACCTGCTTGTATGGGGTGGTAGTGGACTGAATATTTCATCTGACAATTATTGAAAATGTATGGAGACTTTGTGACAACCACGCCCACAACTCAGAGCATCTCCTTCCCCCACCCTTCATGGCAGGTCCAACCAATTTAGAAAGGGACAAGAAGGTGCACAGGACAAACAGAAATATAATATACAGCCATCCCGGGAGAGAATCGCAGAATTAAAACAGTGTTTGGCTAAATATATTTTCCCTTCTCTCAGCAGCCCAGAGAGACACTGAGAAGAACATCTCTCACTATGAAGGAATGCTGACGTCAATGGATTACAAAGACGCTCATTGATTTCAGGAGGTGCTGTGTAATGTTGCAAATGTTACAACAGAAAAAGTCTGAAAATAGAGCAAACAGAGAAGACAGCGCTTCTTCCGCTGCAGTACTCTATGTACACCATCATCATCACCGCCATTTGTAATTACTAACCATGCTGGGTTGTACTAGGCACAACCCTACAGTAGCCATACAGTTGTATAAACCTCAAAAATACACCAATGCAAAACTGATGAGGAGGTCACAATGGATCGCTTGGCTGACTAAGTTGGATGCAGCCCCAGGGAGTCCAGGAAACGAGGACACAGCCTATGGCCTTAGAGCTACATACAACTTCTGCAACCACCGCTAATCAAATGCCGAGCACTCCGACTCGAGCGTGCTTGAGTCACGCTCATCTCTACTTCTTACCAAAGGGAATGCGGTGACAATGTAGTGCACTGAATAGTCTTGACATCGGCTGTAGGACTACACCTCTACAACTCTTTGGACACTGTGGTCATCCAGTATGGTCATGAGTGTGGTATATTATATTGTGCATAAAAATAGTACTAAGGGTACAAACAGACACACCAGATACGCAGCAGATCTGCAGCAGATTTGTTGCTTTGTTCAGTTATCGAGATCTAATCTGCTGCGTATTGCCGCAGAAAATACGCTGCGTATACGGTGTGTTTGTACACGTTTTGGCATGGTGTGGTGTATTAAGACTGAAACACATTGCCTTTTATTATTAGTATTCTACAAATAAAAGAGAGTTTTTTTAATTTTTTTTAAAAATCATGGCAATACTGGATGACCCAAGCACCGGCCTGGCACAGTCCAGTCTCCATGCTCCTGTTAAAATGGTGGCATTACTAGGGCAGAAGAGCTAGTGACGTGCCCCCCCCCCCCTTACCCTCAGCCACCAGCACCTTCATCATTTGCATTTCTCAGGGTTAAATGATGACCCTTATTGCTAGGTCTGCACTATTAGGACGTGCTCATACATTATAGTATGAGCTGCATATTAGTCAGTCCTGGCAATTCAAACATAGAAGACATGTTATTATGCATGTTTCTTGTATACCTTGAGATAAGACTTTGTGTAGTGATAGGTAAAAACAAAGGACAGGTGAAACCTTCTATTTTAGCCCCTGTACAACCCAGTCGGCATGAAATTTTGGATGCCTCCCTCTGGCTTGGCAACATATTCCAGTCGAATGTGGCCTATAATACAGATGAAGTCATGCCGCTCCGTATTAGTAAACTATTCTATCTTATGCTTTTGATACTGTGTATCTAGGTCCTATCGGTTTTCATGGTCATGTCTGTGAAAACATCTGCTCTTCTTATCTAGGCCCTGCCATGATGCGCCTGATGGGGACTTATTAAATCTTTTTGGATTCCTTTTCTCCACGAGCTGAAATAAGGGATCAGATAACCCATAATTAAATGGAATATTCCAGTCAGATACAAGGCTGGACATGATTTAATTTCCTGCGGCTTTCCAAGAATACCGTCTTCTCCGGGACGCGGTAAAAGATGCATCAGTTTCAGATGTACCAGAGGAAACTATGATAATATTACAGCTGTCCTAGGCTCTATATGTTCACAGGGACAACTGAAGAGATCTCAGGTATATACTGTATACTTGTATAGAGGCCTTACACTATAATAGTACAACTTACTAATGTCTATGTCACTGATTTGGTAAGAAATTGACCCTGACCATATCTAAAGTTTCACAAATCAACATCAGACTTACCAAAGTTACTATGGCACATTCAGCTGTCAGCTGGGCAGCACTGAAGAGCGTTCGAACAAATCGGTATATGTGTTTCTGTTCTGGGTCGTGCTTCTCATAATCAGATGGTACTTCTGATTTCTGCAAGGGGAAATTACTTTTCATATATGATGAAATAAAACTATATCACCTGGACATAAATAGGACATAGTAGTGTTGAATAGAGATGAGCGAACCTCGAGCACGCTTAGGTCCATCTTAACCAGAGCGTGCAGCATTTGATTCCCCACGGCTGAAGAAGTTGGATGCAGCCCTGAGGCTATATGGAAAACATGGAAGCCATAGGCTGTATCCATGTTTTCCAGGACTCCTTAGGGCTACATCCAACTTCTTTAGCCATGGGGAATCAAATGCTGAGCGCTCTGGTTTGGATGGACCTAAGCGTGCTCGAGGTTTGCTTATCTCCACCATAAACATCTAAACATTGATTTAAAAAAAACTGTTACTTAAATGGGTGTCCTGAGCAAGGGACTTTTTTTTTTTTTTTTTTAATATGCCCAGAAATGGGCTGTATGAAAATAATAAAGTGCACTTACCTCCCTGGCTCCAGCACTGCCACCCCTATCTTACAACTCTGTCCCACTGTTTGGCCACTTCTGGGTCCTGGGACTGTGACATTGCAGGCCTGCTGAGCCAATCAGCGACTTAGATGGGACACTGCAGCAGCTTCTGATTGGCTGGGCAGGCCTGCAACGTCACAGAAGTAAGTATGCTTTTTTTTTATTTTCGCACAAATAACAAAAAAAAAAAAAAGTCCCTTGCCCGGAGTACCTCTTCCAATCTGTCCTGTGCCAATCCGCCTGTCAGAGAGGCGTCTGATTAGCTCCGAAATGTTATTCTGCAACAGGACACGGACCCCAAAGTCGGAAGAGACAGAAAATTTGTGTGGGTAGCAACACCCACAGATCAGGAGTTAAATTCTCCAAGATGTTTGGAACAACCTTCCTGCCAAGTTCATTTAAAGAGATACTCTGAAGGAAATAAATTGTTTGCAAATCAACTGGTCTCAGAAAGTGATACAGATTTGCAAATTACCTCCATTTAAAAATCTCATGTCTTTCAGTACTTATCAGCTGCTTTATGTCCTGCAGGAAGTGGTGTATTCTTTACAGTCTGATATGCTGCCACCTCTGTCTGTGCCAGGAACATTTTATCATAGAAAACCTCCCCTGCTCTGTATAGTTCCTGACACAAACAGAGGTGGCAGAAGAGAGCAGTGTGTCAGACTGGAAAGAATACACCATTTCCTGCAAGACATACAGCAGCTGATAAGTACTGGAAGACTTGAGATTTTTAAATAATAATTCACAAATCTGTATAAATTTATGGCACCAGTTGATTTAAAAACATTTTTTTTCACTAAAGTACCCCTTTAAGACCTGTGTCAAGGTTACATAGATCAATTCATGCTGTTAAAAAAGTAAAGTGCAGTCACACCAAATAGCAATTTGCTTTGGATTCTCTTCCGTTCATTCACTTTGAATTTTGTTCATTTATAGAAAGAAAAAATGATTAACACATCTATAATTTAAAGCATTCCTACTTTGCAGCATTTTTTCCACACCTTCCCAAAAACTTTGCAGAAAAAAATATTAATAAATAAAATTCTTACAGAAAGCGGGTGAAGCTTTTCATCAAAAATGTCCAGCAGCAATCTTCCATCTCCATCTCTAGAGAAGCAAAAAATAAAATCAATAACAATCAATATAATTATTTATATATAATAGTATTTTGCCCTAACATCTATGATTTTGCATTCTCCTCATTTATTCTGGTTAAAGGTCATATGTAGAGATGAGCGAAGCGGATCTTGCGAATCAAGATTCGCTGCGAATGGCGCTGTCAATTAAATCCGTTCTGTGAAGCAAATTCCCGCTGATTTATTAAGGGAATTCGCAAAAAAATAAATAAATGGCGGCCGCACATGCTGTCTGGAGCATCACTTGGCGAGAGAAAGGTATTAACCATAATCCCTAGCGCCTGTCCAATCAGCTGCAGGCCCCTCTGTGATGTCAGCACCTCCCCCTCTATATAAGGAGGTTCAGTAACGGAGGCGGCCAGTCGGCTGTGTGTGGAGGAGAGAGGAGGATGGCAGCAGGCAGCTACAGCAGAGCAGGGAGAGACTAACAGCGTGATATAGAAACAGAGAGGAGAGAAATGGCATTAATTGGATGAGTGATTGGCTGATTGACATTTTTTTAAATTGTGATTTTCCGATTTTTTTTACACTTTTACAACAACATGCTTTAACAAATTTGCCCTTCTGTAATAGTCTCAGTATTGTAGCTACTATAGTTTTGGCTGTTTTAATGAAATACGATAAGATTCTCAAATCTTAATGAGTTTGACCGAAAATTCAAGAAGCTTGCGAAACAAATTTCCGGCAGCTTCATCTGTAGTCATATGGTTTATGGGTCAATAGGATATGATATCAACGTCCTGCTGGAGGGTCCAATTGTCACCTCCAAAAAGAACAATGACTAACAGCAGAACACAATGCTTGGCTTCTATGGCTTCTTTCGGATGTGCTTCACTCTTTCCATGAAAGAAGCCCCCCACCCCCAATATAAAGCTGGATGGAATGAATAATGAAAATGTACAAAATTTTCCCCCATCCAACACAGATACCCTCTGGGAAATTACATAGAAAGCCAAAGAACCTAAAAGGCAGACCAGTATGTGGGATTAAGGAAATCCACTATAACCACAAATAACATCAGAGGTTTTTATACTAAAAAAACTATAAAAACTGAATGAAGACCCAAGAAGCCATGTTAGCTACATGTCCCATGGTGTGACCAGCTATAATACTAAAAGTATTGAATACGGTAAAATGGCATGGTGAACAACTCCTATTACTATAGTGAACAGCAGAGGGCGCAAACGGCTCACAATGTAACACATGAGAAGACGATAAACATCCAGGACAGTCTGTGGCTTCAATCTTCTGTGGCTTCAGCTGAAATATATATTCTGGGACGATCCTCAGACCCGCTTTTGTTCCTAGTATTCCAGCCGTGATGCCAACGTGTGGTCACCCACCACATAAAATATGGAGCAACCATCTAAATATGCAGAACCGCTTGAATGAAGATGCTGAATGACAACCAGCGGCTCACGCCTGAATATATTTACATGATCTGTAATTGAAATGACCCTATTTGCATCTATTAATAGGCGCGATGATCCGCTGCCTCGCTTATCTCCGGGCTCTTGGACACATTTACTAGGTTATCAAACTTCAGTACTAGAATCGGTGATAAGAGTCGGAGTTGGCATGTGAAGTGTATGCTGTTTGTTTGGAAACTAAATATCGGGCTATGTAAATGTAGAGAATGTCAACATCAAGATTATTCAGATTACTTTAGTTCCCAAGGAGAATAAGAGCCACCATGTGTATCGGAAGATACTGGGTGCTACTGTAACTGAGATAGCCTTTGGCTAGGATATGCCATTGCTTTATGATCAGTGAGGGCCTGATCTCTGACACTATTGCCAATTTTGGGATAGGTTGCATGATTGATACAACGCCGAGCCTGTTCATTGTTGCACAAACTCATAAGCTAATTGGTTGCCAAATTCTTGCCAACAGCTTGTGTGTTTTCATTCTTTAATATGTGTTAAACTATAAAATTCCTGACAATGGTATAAGAGAGCAAGCCATGACACTGGGAGCGACCTATTGTATGACGGATCCAAGCCGAGACACTGGGAGGGACCCATTGTATGACGGATCCAAGCCGAGACACTGGGAGGGACCCATTGTATGACGGATCCAAGCCGAGACACTGGGAGGGACCATTGTATGACAGATCTAAGCCGAGACACTGAGAGGGACCCATTGTATGACGGATCCAAGCCGAGACACTAGAAGGGACCCAATGTATGACAGATCCAAGCCAAGACACTGGGAGGGACCATTGTATGACGGATCTAAGCCGAGACACTGGTAGAGACCCATTGCATGTCAGATCCAAGCAGAGACACTGGGAGGGACCCATTGTATGACAGATCCAACCAGAGACACTGGGAGGGACCCATTGTATGACAGATCCAAGCCGCGACACTGGGAGGGACCCATTGCATATCAGATCCAAGCCGAGACACTGGGAGGGACCCATTGCATGTCAGATCCAAGCCGAGACACTGGGAGGGACCCATTGTATGACAAATTCAAGCCGAGACAACGGGAGGGACCCATTGTATGACAGATCCAAGCCGAGACACTGGGAGGGACCCATTGTATGACAGATCCAAGCCGAGACACTGGGGGGGACCCATTGTATGACAGATCCAACCCGAGACACTGGGAGGGACCCATTGTATGACAGATCCAAGCCGAGACACTGGGAGGGACCCATCGTATGACAGATCCAAGCCGAGACACTGAGAGGGACCCATTGTATGACAGATCCAAGCCGAGACACTGGGAGGGACCCATTGTGTGACAGATCCAAGCCGAGACACTAGGAGGGACCCATTGTATGACAGATCCAAGCCGAGACACTGGGGGGACCCATTGTATGACAGATCCAACCAGAGACACTGGGAGGGACCCATCGTATGACAGATCCAAGCCGAGACACTGGGAGGGACCCATTGTATGACAGATCCAAGCCGAGACACTGGGAGGGACCCATTGTATGACAGATCCAAGCCGAGACACTGGGAGGGACCAATTGTATGACAAATCCAAGCCGAGACACTGGGAGGAATCTATTTTATGACAGATCTAAGCCAAGACACTGGAAAGGAGCCATTGTATGACAGAGGTAAGCCAAATTACGGGGAAGGATCCATTGTATGACAGATGCAAGCCAAGACACTGGGAAGGACCCATTGTTTGACAGATCCAATCTATAAAACTAAACAAGATCCACTGTGTGACAGATCCAACCAATGACACTTGAAGGGCTGCATTTTATAAAATATCAAAGCCAAGATACTAGGAAGAGTCCATTGTATAACAGATCAAAGCCAAGACACTGGGAAGGAAGGATTGTGTCACATCAACAAGCCAAGACACTGGGAAGAATCCATTGCATGAGAAATCCAAGCTAATACACTGGGAAGGATCAACTGTATCACAGATCCAAGCCAAGACACTGGGAAGCATCCATTGTTCGATAGATCCAAGTCAAAACACTAGGAAAGATCTATTGTATGACAGGACAGAGCTAAGCCAAGACACTGGGTGGGATCCACTGTACAACAGATCTAAGGCATAACGCTCATAAGCTTCCATTATATGACAAATACAAGCCAAAACACTACCATGACATTGGTAGGGTTCCATTGTTTCACAAATCCAAATGGTTACGGACTGACCCTACTGACCCCTTTTAATAGGGTCTGACAGGATATATGTCACGTTGACGAAAGAACAGATCGGCACACTGAGCGGAGTAAGTGACGGGTAAGGTGTAAACACAGCCTATGGCTTTTATTTTAAGATTCATTGTACATATATGTTGGATCCAAGCGGTAACAATGAACCTCACTACTTGGGGTCAGTCAGGGTTTCCAGCACTTTGAGCACCAGAGCATTGGTACATGTTGGGCTAGTCTTGCCATCCAAAGAAACGGTGCCACCAAATGGAAGCTCTAAAGATGTTGAGGATATAATTGAATTATAAGCTTGATAGACCAGTGTCTTTATTTACAACCTGAGCAACTACTACTTATAAAGCATCTATGGTACAGTATGGCTTCAGAAACCTCTAAGGCAACCACACACATCTCTTTTATATGTATATGTAATAGAAAGTTGCCTTCAGAAAACTAGAGCAGGATTTTTTTCCTTTGTCTCCACTCCATGGGAGATTAACACTGGGGCTGGCATACAGTAGAGAATAAAGATCCAGCGCCTGGGGTGAGAACTCCATTATTACAGCTGCTCTACTGTATTAGCAACACAAGAATCAGGCAGAAAATGCTGCTTTTTGCTCATTATAATTGACACGGACTGGCTGCAAAACATAATAAAAAGGCAAATCATCCAAAATTATTAATAGCCTTTAAAATCATGAAAAGATTTGGTAAGTGATGTACAGTGGAGCAGAGGATTATGGGTCTGAATAGATGTAGAGGCAAGCTAAATTGGTAGTCAATAGAGATCAGCGAACCGGGTTCGGGTTCGAGTCGAGCCAATGACTATATCCATGATTTCCACATAGCTTTATCCAAGTTCAGCAGCCACCGCTAATCAAATGCTGAAATTTCGGGTTCGGATCGACTCGAGCATGCTCCAGGTTCGCTCATCTCTAGTAGTCAACCAAGGCAAGTTCAGAACTGGCTGCAAAATATATGCAAAACCCAAGACACTTGCTGTATCCTGACGTGTTGACTGATTAGTATAGAACGCATATGTTTAGAAGGCATTAGTTCTCCTTGTGGAAATCCAGCTGATTCCTGGGAAAAAATTATGTAAATCATGTCTTCTATGGAAAGAAAAAAAACCCTCTCTCTTTAGTGCCACCTATAGGTAGCTACCCTGTACGTCAACCCCTGACCCATTAGACATATCAGCCAAACCAGAAACACCCGTCCTTGTCAGTACAGATCAGAGTACTGATGCAGATTATTCTTGCAGAAATCCAGTTGGTGTATGGAGTCTCATAGGCACACTTGAAGCAAGAACTGCGAAGTAATGCTGTCTACACATGAGTGTCTGGTTTGGCCAATTCGGACAATTATCGCTCCATGTAATAAATACAACGATCAGCTCATGACAACGATCATCGGCTGATCGTTGATATAGGTTCTGACTTATTTTCGTTTGGCGCCAACCGCGCACCGCTACGAAACAATATACATTACCTATCCACGTTCCAGGGCTGCTCCTGCGGTCTTCTCCCCGGGTCCCGCTCGCTCGGCCTTCAGAAAGGCCTGTCAGCTAACAGGCCACCCGGTCAATCACAGGCTGCGGCGGCCCCGGCCTGTGATTGGCTGAGCGGTCTGTCAGCTGACAGGCCACTCAGGCGCGGGACCTGTGGAGAAGCGGAACGCAGAAGCAGCCCTGGAGCGTGGATAGGTAATGTATGTAGTTTAAACATCATTAACGATGTCCCTGCAGCCCTTGTTAAACGATTATCGGGCCGTGGAATAGGCCCAGTAAACGAGTGACGATCTAGCTCTCCCACTCCTCCCCCTCACTTCCGATATGGCTGATGTAAACAAGTAACCATCTGCAATGTTATAGCAACTTTGGAATGCCTGGAGGGATAATCACAGTGAGTTCATCAGCAACTTGACTTCCCACTACTACAAAGAAGCTACAAAGTTGCAGATACAGCCTGCCAGGGACTTGTTTACATCAGCCGGGGGGAGGAGGGAGAGACAGAGAAAAAAGCTCACACACAGTTTTTTGTTTCTTCAGTAGAAAGCAGCAGCTCAGAACTGGGGGAAGGAGACTGAATAGATAACAACAAGTATGGAATGAATTGTTAGTCTCATCACGGGCAGCAACATATGAAAAGTTTGAGTATGTTTGAGTGCAATACCCCTTTAACCCATTCCTAACCTAAATTATGGTTCGTATAAAAAAAAAATAGCCATAATTAAAGGGAAAGATCTGACAAGTGCGGGGATGATCTGCAACAAAGCAGGCAAAATTTCGGAACTATAATAGCTCTCGAGGGATCCTGACTATCGGAGTATTGCTGCAATGTACTTCAGCTCTGAGATATGTCTTGCTATGTGACTAGTAAAGCCTATTTAATTGAAATCTAATATGGAAGTAAGACCATCAGTATCACTTTGAGGAAGCAGTGGTGTAATGTTCAATGCGAGAATAAATGGTGTAACACATTCCTGACAGTTTGCCAAGCCGATACCCGCTTCATGAGACATTTCCACACAAATTAAACCTGACATCTTTTACAGAGATTTATCTCACTGTCAGCCTGACATTCCTAATGTGTCCGTCTATTTTTTTCCCAGCCGGGCCATAGGATTACAGAGACGGGGCTCTAAAAAGTGATGAGGAAATAGAGCTGATTAACATATAGCAATCTCCGAAGAAATCTCATTGTCCTCTGTACTCCATTACCATCTTGGAAACAATGCCAATGGAATATTATTAGTGGAAATTATTCACATACTAAAACTGGAAATAAATGTAAAGGGTTCGCGGAAAGGGATTGTCTGATTTTGCTGCTGTCCACTGGCTATTTCCCTACAGTGGCCACTAGAGGAGAAATGGAGTATTACATGCAGCCATTCAAAGGTATACAGATTGGTAGGGTCCGTCAGAGAAAAAGCCACTCCTTCAAAGAGACTCTGTCAGCAGGTTTATACTGTCTTATCTAAAGGCCCTATTCCACAGAACGAATATCGGACCATAATCTTCCCGTGAAATAGGAGGCAACGATCGGCTGACATCTTTCGTGTCGGCTGATCGTTGGAGTCGTTTGTCGTTCAACATGTTGAAAGACAAACGAGTTATATAGCAGCGATCTGCTGCCGCCGCTGCAAGAGGTAGGAGCGGAGGCAGCAGACCGCCGCTATATCCTATGGGCTGTCCGGACGATCACCGATCACCCGAGCAGCCCCCCCGCACCTCCCCGCAGCTTCCCCCGGCCCTCCCCGGACTTATCTGCTCGCTGCTGCTGCGTGTAATAGCGGCAGCAGCGAGCGGGGAACAAGGAGCAAACGAGCGCTGACAGAGATGGGCCGTGTAATACGGCCTTAAAGCGTAACTGTCATTTCAAGGTCATTTTTTGGAAAACATTAAATATCAATAGTACAAGCGATTTTAAGAAACTCTGTAATAGGTTTTATAAACCAAAAGAGTTTCCTTCTGGACTGAAAAAGCAATCTCCCAGCCTCCCCCCTCCCTTCAGAAGAAGCAGGATTTCTGTCTCCACTATGTGGCTATGGAGGGGGGAGGGGCTGTTAGGAGTGACTGAGCACGGAGCAGTCCTGCACAGCACAACACCCTGCAATCTTCTCTCAGTAAGTTCATAGATAAGCACTGACCTAAAATAGTTTATACTACTGATTTCTGCAATAAAAAAAAATATGACAGTTACGCTTTAAGGGTAGCAAAAAACTAGTGACAGAGAAGCTGAACAGAATGATGTATCACTTGCATTGTTCTGTGCAGCTGATTCAGAGATATCCTCCTGAATAACATGGACAATAAGTAGTCCTCTCCATTATGTGCATGAGCTCAGTAGTCCTCAATATTCATGAGCAGCAAAGTCCTCCCAACAGCTGCTGATTGGCAGTTATCTATCCAAGCTGTGTATAGGCAGTCACCTGTCAATCAGCAGCGTGTGTGTGTGTGTGGGGGGGGGGATATTAGAACAACTGACCAGAATAATGTAAGTAATACACCGATCTGTTTAGCATTTCTGTCACTAGTTTATGCTGCCCTCATTTAAGGCCACATAAACCTAGTGACAGATTCCCTTTAAGTATGCTGTGAAATACTTTAACTTGGGAAATATTTTTGAGCTTTATGGATGCTACCAAGATGTGTATTTTCCTCCTACTATGATTTGTATACTATTTTTTATGTTTTTGTTAGATTACTTTCGGGCTGTTTTGCAGAAGGCTTTTGCATTGAGATGTGTCCTTCTCCAATGTTCATGACATATCAACCTGCAAGGTGTCCTGATGGCTCCACAATTATCATATCATAGACCTATCCAGAAAGGTGATGCAATAACTGCAGTGATTATAATGATTTTACTGATTTACTGTAAGCCATTTCATCCTTTAGTCTAACATTAATTCACAGGAGACGGGAGACACTCCAGGCACCTCTTGCCAGCAATACCATAAATTGTCTGAAAATATTTCAACATATCCTCACGGTACGGTTGGAGCGGGAGATAGATATCTCCTGACTTGTGACACCAATCACCCGGCTTACACACATCATTAAAAGTTAAAAAAAATATAAAAAAATTAAAAAGTATATACATGGTAGGTCCTTGCTCCCCATACACCTTCAATAACTGGGGGCCAAAGGATCATTCGGCCATCATTGATCTCTCCTGTCCAGTGCCCACCCTCCCTATACACAGGAACGTTCTCTATGGGGAGGGGTAAGTCGCAGCAGGAGAGCTCTGGCCGTGGCTTCTCTCTTCCAGAACAAAGGGGTCGGGCTTGATGGAAAATGCCCCATACACATTAGACTGGCACATTGGACTCCCATCGATCTCCCAAACAGATGACATTAGGGGGTGAGAAGGATCAGGCTTTGGGTTTCAATTGCCTAATCTTAATATTCTTGGAGGGACAAGCTGACACCGGAGTTGGCTGGCTGCAGCTTACCTCTCCTTATAGGTAACAGATGTCTATGGAGATCCTTTTAGCGATCACTTATCACCTATCCTATCAGTGTCCAATAACAGCTCGACACAACTAGAAGGTTCTACGAAGCAATCTATCTATCTAAACTATCTACAAAGTACATCTATCTATCTCAGGAAGGAAGAACCTTTAGTCTTTCGTGCTATTGAAAAACTACAATTCCCATCATGCCTAGACATCCACATCCAGCCATTAAAGGGGTTATCCAGCGCTACAAAAACATGGCCACTTTCTTCCAGAGACAGCATGACTTTTGTCTCCAGATCAGGTGTGGTTTGTAATTAAGCTCCATTCACTTCAATGGAACAGAGCTGCAAACTCCGGCTAAACTGGAGACAAGAAAGTGGCCATGTTTTTGTAGCACTGGATAACCCCTTTAAGGGAAATGTAGTTTTGAAAAAGCTGGAAAGGCTGAAGGTTCCTCATTCTTGACCTCTATCATATAAAAGGCAAATACTGACATTATGTAACCAGTCATATTGGTACGGGAACAAACAGCTACACAAAATAGTCACTTTAGACACCTCGACCTTGTGTCTGCCTCATCGGTTCTATGTATATTTTACTGTAATCGGTAGAACTCACAATGTTCAACATACCTGTTTTTTATGTGGTAATATATTGCCAGTGCTACGCTATAGAAAAAAAAAAAAAGTATAGGTTTAATATACATCATAATATCACCGAAGGACAATTCATTTTTTTTTATATATCTATATCTGTATCTATATATCTATCTATATATATATATATATATATATATATATATATATATATATATTCATACACATCACAAATCATAAAAACAATGCTCCAATTTATCGAAAATAAAATAAAAAAAAAAAATCAAATCAAATGTACTACCGTTATGCGTCTACAGCTCCTATAGTGATATATGTGTCTCCATGGAAATAACCCTTGATCTTCTAGGTTTCCCCTTACTACCTGGCCCCTATTTCTTACAAAGTTATAGGTTTTCTATCAAATCATTCCTTTATTAACGTTATATAATCCTTACTTAATATTATATTATATATATATATTTATATATATATATATATATATATATATATATATATATATATATATATATATTACATTTTAAATCTTGAGCAAAATGTATAAAACAAAAAAAGAACAGTATAAATTTTATTTGAAGAGGATTGTGCAGACTTGAAATGAAATGTGACTGGCAAAAAGCTATTTATAGCCAGAAAATATACCCACAGCGTCTTTCCACAGGAAACCACAAGTGTGATACGAGCAAGAAGTTATTGGTTCTTCAGTCTATAGAAAGCCCTTCGTTTCCCTCAGTGTTTCTTTATTATGGTTCATGTCATCCATGGAGTTAGAGGTTTCAAGAAATTTACAACTATAATTTACTTAAAATTCATGACTTCGCAGTGTACCACCATTGTAGTCTGTTACCACGGATACACATAGGTCTGCATAGGAGCTGTAGACAAAAAGCGACAGAGTACATTCAAGGGAACCGGCAGGAAATACAGCAGCTTCTGGCTTTATTTTAGATCCATTGGAACAATATAAAAATAGTACAGAGCATATTCTTTAAATGTCATTTTCTGTATATCAATAGTGGTTAAATACACCCAAAGAAGGGAGATATATCATGAGATGAAGTATTGTCAGTCTGTAGTCAGATCTATACAAGAGATTCTTTGTCCTTTATACCATAAATATTAAAGTGTACCTGTGGTTATAACTTTCAAAACCTAAATAATCTGCTTCACACCATTCCTCTGTTCGGGTATATGCACACTACGGAATACTTGCGGATATCATTGGGCGGGCGGCAAAATCCACCTGGGTGGAGAGTCAAGTAGGAGCGCACGGCAGAATCCACGGGAAGTTATCCGCGAGAATTCCGTAGCGTGCATATACCCTTATTCCACTTGGAAATATATGACTACTTTACTGCCAATATGGCGTGTCCTTTCGCAGTCTGGCACTGTCCAGTCGACACACCCCTTAGACAAGAGGACTGGTAACAACCAATAGATAATTTATTTAATAATTTTCCAGGTAAAATATAAAAAAATGCTCCAAAATTTTTATTTTAAGGCAAAAACAAGTAATTTGTAAGACATGCCAGGAGAGCTGACTGGTCCAACTTATATTGATAGTAGTGTTGAGCAGAGAGGCCAAACTGTTTGGCAAAGTTCTTATGGCTGTATCCATATTTTCCAGGACTCCCTAGGGCAGAATCCAACCTCTGCAGCTCCAGGGTGTCAAATGCCGAACGTTCGGGTTCGGGGAATGTTGGCGAACCCGATCAGTTTGGCCTAACACTAATAGGCCTTATAATAAACTGAAAAAATACTTGAAATAGTAACTTAATTTCCTTTTGGTGTTGTAAAATGACCTATAAGAAGAGGCAGGCACTGACCATTTAATGGTATACTTGAGGTTAGGTTGGCTGACTGTGCTGTCATCAAGGAAAATTGTAGAGCAAGAGCTGTACTTTCTCCTCATCTGTCCTGGTGGATGCTGTAGAAAAAGAATCAAAGCAGCTTAATAAGTTTATTATAACGAAACACGAAGCACCGAACACTGAACAATGGAACAGTTACAGGGATCTTCCATAATGGACATTTATCACCTATCCATAGAATAGGTGGCAATCACACTGATCACAAGAACAAGGGTCCAGGGGTATGTATTCACCAGTAGTGTTGAGCGGACTTGCCGAACTGTTCCGGTTCGGAAATAAAAACATGAATACAGCCTATGGCCTAAAGGCCCTATTACACAAAACGATTATCGGTCGTTACGACCGATAATAATCGTCTTGTGTAATAGAAGACAATGATCAGCGGACATGAACGATGTTGGCTGATTGTTGTCTTTTAACATGTTGAAAGACAAAATACTAAGATAGCAACGATCTGCTGCCATTGCTCCGTGACCCATCTCCTATGGGCTGCACAGAAGATCCAGCGATCACCCGGGTAGCTCCCCGCATACACTTCACCCCGGCTCTTACGCGCTTGTGGTCGACACGCGTAATAGCGTCGGCAGCGAGCAGTGAACTAGGAGCAAGGGAGCGCTGACAGCTCCTCTCCATCATCCTGTGTAATAGGGGCTTATGGCTGTATCCATGTTTTCCAGGACTCCATAGTGCAGCATCCAACAGTGTTCAGTGTCGGAGAATGTTGCCGAATTCAAAAAGTTTAGAAAGTCAGCTCAGCACTACTCACAAGCAGTTTTCTTAGGATTACTTAGGATTAGAAAAACATGGTGGAATTTTACCAAAAAATAACACCACTCTTCTTCTCAGTTCATTTGTGGTATTGCAACCCAGTTGCAGTGAAGTTTAGAGCTGCATTGTAATTTTACTGACAACCTGAGGACAGGTATGGGGTTTTTGGAAGAAATCATGTACAGTAGGATTTTTCTTATCCTGCTCTGTGCATGCTTCACCGCCACTCCATTTAGACTTAAATTGCATACGTGTAAGCTTCAATTCTATGAAATTTCTCAGAGTTAAAAAAAAATAAAAATCTCTTCCTATACTTCCATATGACACTTCTGAACTCACTGTCAGCCAAGCCGTGTATTTTTAGCGCAGACGTCGGGGGTTAATAAGAATTTTTGCCGTCATTCATCTCAGTACATTCTGAAATGGAATAAGTGCCCTGTGTGTTTGACCTTCATTTAGTCTAAGTGGCCGCCATTCATCCACTTTCCCGGGAAAAGCTGATCGTATTGATTGGGATCACTTCAATTTTGCCATACAAAGATGGATCCGCCCTTGTGTGATTATACGCTGCTGAAATTTTTCGTGTGAGTTTGTAGATGTGGAGACTGAAGTCTTCATGGAAAAATATATCAAATGGTATATATCTATAGAAAATGCAGGTTTGCACCACTAAGTGATGGACACAGCTCACTGTCACCCCAACCCTGTCAGTGACCCCTGCACAGGTCACAGAGCATGCCCACTAAATTCTCCAGAATTCTTCAACAGAAGTCAGTGAGTCAGCTACAGGTTCCTATCACCAAAATTCTAGATTGTACACTCTTTTTGTTTTTTGTTTTTTAACTCATACAGTGCATTATAGGGATGGTACTGTAGGAGTAGTCATTGTGAGTGTGCATTATATTATACTGGAGTGCTTCTTTAAAACAGAATAAAACAGACATTTAAAAGGAAAAATTAAAGGGATACTTCAGCGTAATAAAAAAAAAAAATTCAAATCAACTGGTGTCAGAAAAGATCAAAGATTTGTAATTTACTTCTATTAAAAAATCTCATATCTTACAGTACTTATAATGCTGTATGTCCTGCAGGAAGTGATGTATTCTGTCCAGTCCGACACAATGCTCTCTGCTGCCAGAGCATACAGCAGCTGATAAGTACTGGGAGATTTTTTAATAGAAGTAAATGACAAATCTCTGTCACTTTCTGGGAACAATTGATTTGAAAGATTTTTTTTTTTTTGTTGGAGTACCCCTTTAATATACAATCTGGGGAAAGAACTGCAAACTGTTAATGTAGAGGTAGAAATGATTGTCCGCTCAGCAGAATAATACACAATGTTATTTATGGGTTGTCAATCACATAAACGGGTGCATTTACATGAGAGCTCTGCAGTGCAACTCATGTGAGCCGGAGCTCCATTCCCTTCAATTAGAGATAGATGGTGCAGAAAATCTCTCCGATGGGGTTCTAAAAAGGTATTATTAATCTCTATGAGAAGCACAGGGCAAACAGAGATCTCTCCACAATGCAACAGAGCGAGGATACAACTTACAACAATGTCACAGCCGCTCTGCCGTATCCTAGGTCTCTCATCAGTACCCCCAGCTCTGGTGTCATACTGTAATGAAATATGGACCGGGGGTCCACAAACCTGGATGTCTAGGTTGCTTAATATTAAAGGGGTTTTCTAATTAAAACTAACTTGTCCCCTATCCACAGGATAGAGGACAAGTAAGAGATTGTGATGGGTCCAAACCCCGGAGATCTCCAGATCGGCCCTGGCTCCTTTGCTTTGAATACAGCTGCAAG
The DNA here is from genome assembly GCF_027789765.1 of Dendropsophus ebraccatus. Taxonomy (NCBI): domain Eukaryota; kingdom Metazoa; phylum Chordata; class Amphibia; order Anura; family Hylidae; genus Dendropsophus; species Dendropsophus ebraccatus. The sequence continues at coordinate 192,206,079 of NC_091455.1, forward strand.
TCAGCACATGAATCGTGGCTCTATTCAATCTTTTATGTAGCCGCCAGAGAAAGCAGAGTACAATACTCTGCTCTTTTTGGCGGCTCCATAGAGAATAAATAGAGCTGGGGGTCACGTGCCGTACCTGCAGCTGTATTCAAAACAAAGGAGCTGGGGGGGCGATATTGGGATTAAAAAGTAGCCCTTTAAGTGTAAAGTGTGAGTGTGTGCGAGTGGGGGGGGAGGGGGTTGAGGCTTTTTTAGGCCTTATTCACACAGTAGCAGTCTATATTTAAAGTGTCACAAAAATTTTTTTTGCAGAAATCAATAGTACAGGTGATTTTAAGAAACTTTGTAATTGGGTTTATCATGAAAAAGCTCTCCCCCCTGTCTTCAATGTTCTCTATGGAGAGGGGAGGGGTGGAGGGACATGAGGCACCAAAACAGGAAAACAATGAGTTCATTTATAGCTACATCACCAGGTTATCTCCTCTAAGGTCAGCACTGACCTCTCTGACCTCTGAATACGGCTTTTACACAGGTCCCGCTGTGTAATCTTTTGTTCTCTGCTCTCTGCTGGCGACTAATCTCCCTCCTCCCCCTTCCCTCTCCATAGAACAGACAGGACTCGACTGATGTAAACCAGTCGAGATTTCCTGATAATGAGCAGTGTATAAGAGAGAGGAGGGAGGGGGGGGGCCCAAGGAAAGTCTTTTTGAATGCAGATAATGGCATATTTGCCTAAAAACCCAATTACAAAGTTTCTTAAAATCGCCTGGACTTGATTTCTGCAAAAAAAAAAAAATGACAGTGACACTTTAAAGTTACCCTGTCACTTAAAAAAACAAAACAAAAATCAGTGATCAGTTGGGGGTCTGGTTTCTCGCACACCCACCAATCATTATATACAGCCGGGAGAAGCACTCAGCCAAGAGCTTCAATCCCCGGCTCGATCTCTCTCTAACTGCAGGAGACTATAGACTTATAACAGAGATGATTTACATTGGTCTATAAACGATATGACGGTTAGTATGGTTAGTATTGGGGCCTGGGAACACTTCTCATAGCATCTAAGCTCTGTAGTCACTGACAATGTAAACTGCTGGGATTAGTAGGAGGACAGAAAAGGGGTTCTTGGTATTTGCCATTCACTAAAAAGTGACAGGACAAAAATGTAAACTGTTTTTTGTCTTAATTTTTTTTTTTTTTTACTTACATGGTTTATGTAAAGGCTCTTCCGTTTTTCTCTCACTGTGAACATTAAAATAAGAAAATGAGGTTATAATGACCAAATAATTGTATACTATAGTCATGAGCCCCTCTTGACTAAAAAAAAAAAGATGAAAGATGAAAAAAAAAGACCAATCATAGCGTGTCATTGAACTAGAAAACTGATTGGCTGATGAGGAGCGAGGGGAACCGGGGCCAGGGGTTAAAGGGGCCAGGTCACATATCTGCAGCTGCAAGCTCGCAGCGTGAAATCCGCTGCAGATCCGGTACTTCTGAAGGCACCCTAAAGGAGTATTCCACGGGGAAAAAAAATTATTTCAAATCAACCAGTGTCAGAAACTGCCAGATAAATCTACATTCTTCCAGTACTTGTTAGCTGCTGTATGTCCTGCAGTAAGTGGTGTATTCTTTCCAGCCAGACAGAGTGCTCTTTACTGCCACCTCTGTCCATGACAAGAACTGTACAGAGCAGAAGCAAATCACCATAGAAAACCTCTTCTGCTCTCCAGACTGGAAAGAATACAGTACTTCCTGCAGGACATTCAGCAGCTGATTGATGCTGGAAGACTTGAGATTTTTAAATAGAAGTAAATTACTAATCTCTGGCACCAGTTGATTTGAAAGAATTTTTTTTTTAAATAAAAAAAAAGTAATTGGGAAAAGTTTACTAGGACCGATATTTCACACACTAACCCTAAATAGTCAGAAAAAAAAAGTTTTGGTGTGAGAACAAGAGAGACATATCAAAAAAATTTTAGCAGTTTTAGACCCTAAGCGATCAGGTGGACAAGCCAGAAGAAGTCAGTGCTTAGCGTGTTCTCTCCTGGCTCACATGATCTAGGTAGATGTAGCCTTGAAGATATCTAAGCCCCGACAGAAGACAAAGTACAGCCACATACCATCTGTCTGGGATTTGCTGAGGAATATTGTGCTTGCCCGTGGATGATCCGAGGGGTTAAATTCCATGTTCATATCTAGGAAAAGAAGAGACATATTCAGTTATTATATATCCAGCCCGGCGATGTAAACATTGTTTATTCTAGCAGACAAGCAATTTACAGAAGAACAAACAATTCACTATCCACAGACAAAAGCAATTTATAAGCTATAAGAAATTGTTTCTGCATAATAATGCAATTTATGAAGTGAACATGTGGAAAGAGAAGCGCTGGGAGATGAAGAAACGGCCCCCTAGATGGTGATTACAAAAGAAAATCATTGTCTCAAAGCCATTCTCATTTTATTTCCAGAAAAAAAGAAAAATTTTCTTACTGAAGCCTGTAAACTGAATGGAACACAAAACTAGATCACACCGAAGTAAAAGGGGTCCAGATGTTAGGGTATGTTCACACTGAATGTGTCTCTATGGGATGGCTCGCACGCCTCTGCTCCCGCCTCTCTCCGCTCAAAGAATTGACATGTCAATTCTTTGATCGGAGAGCAATGGAAGCAGAGACGCGTGAGCCATCCAATAGAGACACTCTTTGACACTGAGGCAGTCGGGATTCCACAGCGGATTCTGCCTGTTTACTCCTTTCCTTACTATGGAAGGAAAGCTGAGGGTGGGAGACAGGACATCACTGTAGCTGCTGACTGGCAGGAAGGGCCTGAAACACAGACATGCCATTGGTTTGGCAACGTTCTCCTAACCCGTATGCTCGGCTTATGACTCCCATTAGCTGGAGAAGTTGGATACCACCCTAGGAAGTCCTGGAAAACATGGATACAGCCATAGGTTGTAGCTTATATTGATAGTAGTGTTGAGCAGAGAGGCCAAACTGTTTGGTTCTGCTAAGTTCTTATGGCTGTATCCATGTTTTCCAGCACTCCCTAGGGGGGTATCCAACTTTTCCAGCTACTGGGAGTAGCTTCCAACCTATGCACGGAGAGATATCTGCCTGATTTGGGACCTTTATACCTGGTCATCCAAACCCGCCAAAGTTCAGTGGAATTAGATGGCCATCTACTATTTATAGGAGGGGGGGTCCATTGACTCTTTCTCGATAACAGATCTCGGAGGAAATTAGGATTGGGGACGTGCTGGTTTTCAACATGCCTGATTCTTTTGTTCTCAGGCCACTAGATTTCCTGTTGGATCCACCATTGGCTTTTGCTCATAAACTGTACCAGAACTAAATGTGTGGATGACAATTTTTTAAAAAGTAAAAATTCTGGATTCTCACATTTATTTTTTTGAATTGCTGTACAATTTCTGTTCCGTTTAGGAGAAGAAAAATGGAATTCAAGCTGTGACAAATTGGTCACAGGGACTGACTTAGAATGGGGTCAATCAGGTTCCATTATAGTGTCTGCCGGAAGAATAGTGCTGTATGCTGTGTGTTTCCTTCAAACATATAATAGAATCTATCGCATGGGCTTCAAGTGGAGAGTTCTACCCCCCATTGATCATGAACGATGCCATATTTTAGTCATATGCCATCGCTTTGTAATGGTATCAAAAAAAGAAAAACTTTTAGCAGGAGTACAAGATTTTGAAAAGGATTCTTTACTGTAACAGCCTACAGTGAGAGTAGTAATGTTTGTTGAGACAAAATTTGCAGTGCCCCAGAACCCAGCTTATTTCTGCTGCTGAACGTATAGCCGTAGGGAGGCACTAGTCTAAAGTTTATTCAGAGTCTGTGGATGAAGGGTGTGTAAACTGCACTTATCTGCGTATGCTATTCAGCAAGCCCATACTGGAGGCTACAAAAGGGTTAACTGTGTATGTGACTTTATGCACTCTTTATTTTCTACGACCTGCAAGTGAAGATAGACTGTTAGCATCCTCCCCTACCCCCTGGGTCTATCATAGCCCTGCTAAAAGTCTCCCAGTCTGTTCTGACCAATCCTCTGTCAAGTTACTAAGGCCTCTCTCCACCAATAGAAGCCCACTCCCAGGATAAAAAAAGTGGGGTGTGCCATGTGATCTAGTCAGTTCAGGAGTTAGTCAGTGAGTCTCCTGCTACAGTAGTTGCTCCAGTTGTTTATGTGCCTGCTGAACTAGCCGGAGCCAAAGTGTTGTCTTCCAGAGGCCTGGCCGCTATCTCGTACCTATCCCTGAATTAGCGTTCCTGTCTCTACATTCCTTAATTCACTTAGCATCATTAAATAAGTACACCAGAAGTCCGACTACCGCCCAAGAGACCTAACCTGTCCACGCTGAGGTGGTTAATCTCTACGTCTCAACTAAAGTCCTACAATACACTGTGTTCCGACTAAAGTCAGAGATTGGAGAAGTGCTCCTACCAGCGTTCCACCTGGTACCAAATACTCCTGGATGTGCTGCTCTGGGTACACATCTCAGCTAGATGAATTCCGGACCATGAGAACTGGTGCACAGTGCCTCTCTAGGTAGTCTGCCCTGTCGCTACTGCTACAACATATTTAAAGTCCTCCATTTCCCAAGTTCTAAACCTCAGTCTACCTGCTAACGCAGAGAATCAAGTGTTCGTTAAGCAAACCACTGACAGACCAAATCCCGAGCTAAAATGCACATTGTGAACAAGGATTGTACTGTGAACTGTTTCGCACCTTTAAAGAACTGTTCAGTAAAGCTTATCATTCTGCAAGTATTCCCTAACCGTATGTAACTGAGTCTCGCACCATCAGGCTATGTTCACACTACGTATGATTCTGGCCATACTGCGAACCGCGAATGTACGCACGTAGTTTCGAGGTTGATGCGTTCGCTTGAAAGTATACGATATACGGCCGCACAATGCACACTACGTATGAACTTACCGCCGGATCGTATACGGCGCCGTGAAAAATGAACACGACCATTGTTTGAGGACGGAAATGTTCCAATTCACGGCCGTGGATTTCCATGCGGTCCCGTACAAAGTACTTATTTCAGCCAAATTTAACTTGATTTTTCGATCCAAAAGGTTCTGTGTGGTTTACTGGGCTGGGCGAAGATTTCCAAGTAAATTACCTGTTTCAGATCGCTTCGAAACAAGCTAGGGAAGCATAACTGTACTACGGGCGTATGTTCGCGGTTCGTACGCATCCGGCCGCATGTCTATTTTTCCCACGGCCGTAGTTTCAACTACGGCCGGAATCGTACGTAGTGTGAACATAGCCTCACATTGTAGGAAGGAGTACTAGGAACACTTTACAGAGTGTTTTGTGGTACCATAGGCACCCAGGTCTCGTGCCAAGCACCTCAGCGATACCTCAACATCTACTAGCTCCAGCACTACACCATCAGGCAGGCCCCTCAGGTCACCACAGACTGATAAAAAATAGGGTTAAGGACAAAAAAAAACACCCCTGTCCATAGGTTGTGTGTGGTATTGCAATTCAGTGCCATTCACTTTAATGGAATAGCAAAATCCCACCCAACCTGAGCACAGGAGAGGTCCTGTTGCTAGTAAACAAGTGGCTATGTTTTTCTAAGTCTGGACAACCCCTATAAGGCCATGTTCCCACATTGCAAATACCACATGTGGCCAAAACCATGGTCCCCTATGTGGTCACCAATAGCTGTGCAATATTAATATACTATCGCGCAGCTATTGGTAATAGCATGGGGGTATGTAGTTTTGGCCACATGAGGTGAACACACTGTGATTAAGGTCAGGAAGGACTTTTTGGACCACATTTTATAAGGAATTCATCCTTACGACTGACTAGGTTTCCCTATTTCGTGCTAAGGATATGTTTACAAAACTGGTGTAATGTAGAATTAGTGTAGTTGCCCCTAGCAACCAATCAGATTCCACCTTTCATTTTTTTTTAAAAATCTGTGAGAAATGAATATTGTATTCTGATTGGTTGCTAGGGGCAACTGAGCCAGTTCTACTTTACACCAGTTTGATAAATCTCCCCCTATGTCTTTGTCATGCAACTATGTCATTCACTGGCAAACTTACTCACAGGATCCAATGACTCCCACCACCCGGCCATTCCCGCAGGATAAACACTCACTACCTGTTTCCTCTCCCACCATGGGAAATCTCTCTTTATTCAATGTAACCAGGCTCGCCAATTACCAATGACATAACTGCAAAAATATTCCCGCACAATGCAAGATAGGAATCTCAGCAAAGCAATAAATCACCATCATTATAAACATGCCAGCCAGATATTAAGTCACCGAGAAAAGGACACCTTGAAATATTTCACTTAATTCCATCAGAAAATCCGCTACAGGAGGCTGAGGTCCTATGTGACATACTATGCCTCAATAACAATACAAAAAAATCAATAATACACAGTGGAAACTCAGCGTAACACAATATCATCTCCAATATTAACCTGTTGTTTCAATAAAGGTGGTTTTTAATATTGGTGGCCTATCTTCTGCATGGGCTACCAAATCTGTGGATCACCTGAATGAAAGGGTGACACATTGGCACATTCAGGGGAAAAAAAAAATAAAAAAAAATATATATATATATATATATATATTAAAAATCTAAAAAAATATATATATATATATAAAAATGTGTGTATATATATATATATATATATATATATATATATATATATATATATATATCTTCAGTAAAACTTTTATAAAAATCCATGTATAAGAGCTCACGGCTGTTGATATTCTTACCAAGGTATTATATATAATATATCTTTTTTCTAAGCTCAAGAGTCGCAGATGCTGAGCTTAAGCATGCATGCCTCCTCCCCAACTCCTCTTTGCATGGCTACCATCTGTACATCAATTATAAAAAGCAGAGAGGAGTGGGGAAGGGAACAGGCATGCATACTGCAGCTCAGTCCGGCCTTTTGTCTCTTGAGCTTTGAAAGAAAACATTATTTTATAACTTTGCAAACTGTCAGCTAAGAGACAAGTATCATTCCCAGCTATCTGTCCATGTTTGCCACTTTGATCATGATGCGGACAGATTCCCTTTAAACAAAATGGGTAATATTTCCCACCAAAGTCCAACTTTTACATCTCTCCCATCCCATGCGATCTTTTCCGCTGCCCAGTTTCTATCTCTTTCTGGTCTATTTTTATGCCGAGACTTTAAAGTGCGGATAAACACATTCATTTGTGTAAGATAATTATGCAGTCGGCTAAAAGATACAAGGGAGAAAAACAAAAAACGAAGCAAACAATAACCACTCGACGGCTTCACAAGACACAAAAGACACCGGAGAAAATAGAAACATGTGTTAACAAGAACCTGAACAATAAAAAGGCAAATACAGTAATTGCCACCTGTGGCAGAGAACAAGGATATAGAAATTTTTTTAAAAAAAATTATAATAATAAAAAAAAAAAATACAAGACAGCCTTGTCTCACTGGAGATGACATGTTTTCTTACGCAGCTATAGTAATCATGGTTGTCACCCAATGTCTAGAACAAGTCCTGAGTGGTCCAGACACAAGGTACATGGGTAAAGGAAGATTTACTTAATAAAACTAAAATTTAGCATCTGCCGATATAATAAAATATTAACTTTGTAGCCAAGGAAACTGTCACAATAAACCCACATAGAGAAATGAATATGCTGTGAGATAATAATACATAGTACAACCCAGTCCATCAGCGGCTCAGATCTCTTCTGCTGCTGTCAAACTTCTATCTCTACCCCCGAAAAGAGGAGTAGATGAAATATTAAGCAGCTACATTGTGTGCAATTCACTTATAGACTGTCACTACTTCAAGGGGTCCTGCTGCTATCTGAACATGGAGACGGGCTACACAGCAGCCATGAAATATATACTATATGGTTGGCGTTAGACTACAAATAAAGCATCAAGGGTAAGGAAAATATGAACTTTGTATTGCAGTGTTAGTCATCTTGCTGCCTTGTGTATTTAAAGGGATTATTCAGCAAAAATAATTTTCTTTTAAAATCAACTGGTTTCAGAGAGCTATATAGATTTGTTATTTACTTCTATTTAAAAATCTCCCGCCTTCCATTACTTATCAGCTGCTGTATGTCCTGCAGGAAGTGGTGTATTTTTCCCCAGTCTGACACAGTGCTCTCTGCTGACACCGCTGTCTGAGACAAGAACTTTTCAGATCAGTAGCAAATCCCCATAGAAAACCTGTAACTGCTCTGGACAGTTCCTGACATGGCAGAGGTGGCAGCAGAGAGCACTGTGTCAGAATGAAAAGAAAATGCCACTTCCTGCAGGACATACAGCAGATGATAAGTACTAGAAGACTTGAGATATTTAAATAGAAGTAAATTACAAATCCATATAAACTTCCTGAAAACAGCTGATTTAAAAGAAAAATATTTTCACTGGATAAACCCTTTAAGCAAATGTGCAGTCTTGGTCATGAATACAATGCATCTTGAGTGGCATCTATTATTTCCTTCATTACCTTGTATAGGCTTACCTCTATTCCATTAAAAGGGATGGTCTCCACAAGTCGGTTCCTGTACTATACCCATTGAGGGCAAATTATGCCCAATCATATAATTTATGCAATACTATATTTTCCCTGTAGGGGCACTGTTGGAGAAATGCTCAGATGACTGCTTAGATTTTCTTTTAAAAAGGGATTGCTGCATGTAGAAAACCTTTTTTATTTACTTTGTACTTTCTATGTTTGTGCTCTCTAGTATTATATGTATATGTGGTTATATGTAGCTTATATAGTTGTATAGAGCAATGATTACCTATTATCCCTCACTATAATGCACATTTAGCACATGAGGGCCACATGTGGCCCCTAGACAGCCAGCTGAGTATCACGGGAGTCTAATGTAGTCTGATATCTCTTGTTTCTTGGGCTGCTGCTTTATCATTACTGAAGCTGGCATACACATATGATAGCTGTAGGCCAAAGGCTCAGTCATCCAACAGCTACATCTCTCCAGACCCCTGTGAATCATGTGATCAGAATAGAGAGAGGAGGGGTTAATCACTGCCAGGCTCCTCTGCTGACAGAAATAGGAAGATAATATCCAACATGCTTAAAAGAGTTAGAAAAACATGGCCACTTCCTTCCAGAGACAGCACCACCCTGGATAAGCTGGATAACGGTCAGTAGGCCCTGTTGAAATCAGCGGGTTCCGTCAACATGTGTCTAATAAGTAGTTATTAGTTATGATAAGTAGTGTTATCTATCCAGGCTAGAAAAAGCACTACTCTTAGGGTCCTATTACACGGCCCGATCATAAACTGTAAACGAGCACTGATCTGCTAGATCAGCATTTGTTTACTGAGCGATTACACAGCTCAACTATCAGACAGCAAGGGCTGCACAGACATCGTTAGTGATGTCCGTGCAGCCCTTGTCTTTAGTTTAAAATAATAAAGTATTAACTTACTTTACCATGTTCCCTGGTGTCCTTGGGCCTTCTTTGGATTCTGCAGCTCTGCCTTCTGTTCTGGTCTCTACACTGACAGGCCGCCGGCCAATCAGCCAATCACTGGCCAGTCAGTGCCAGTCAGTGCAGAGGCCGGAACAGAAGGCAGAGCTGCAGAGACCAAGGAAGGCCCAAGGACACGAGGGAACATGGTAAGGTAAGTGAATATTTCAGTATTTTATACTACAATCATCAGCCGTCAGCCCCACATTGCAGCGATGTGCACCTGACACCTGTTGATTTTAAGTCTGGACCTTAAAGGGGTAGTGCGGCGCTAAACAATTACTCACAAAATAACACAAATTACAAAGTTATACAACTTTGTAATGTATGTTATGTATGTGAATGGCCCCCTTCCCCGTGTTTCCCCCCACCCACGCCAGACCCGGAAGTGTGAGGCACTATACTCACCTGATACGTGTTGACTGTCGACATGTATCAGGTGAGTATAGTGCCTCACACTTCCGAGTCTGGTGTGGGTGGTGGGAAACACGGGGAAGGGGGCCACTCACATACATACCATACATTACAAAGTTGTATACCTTTGTAATGTGTGTTATTTTGTGAATAATAGTTTAGCGCTGCACTACCCCTTTAAGAAACGATCAGCCGATGATCATTTCATCTGCTGATCATTCTCTCACAGAAAAATAATAGGGCAAACAAGCTGATGAGGGTGCTGGTTTTGCAGCTCAGTTCTACTAAAGTGAATGGAGCTGAATTGCAATACCAAACACAACCTGAGAACAGGGGTGGCGCTGTTTTTGCAAGAAAATATGTCTATGAGCTACAGACGGAGAGATTCCCTTTCTAGAGACACTATATCCACTCCATCCAATACCATCTGTGTGGTCTCCCTCCTATATCGATGCAGTGAAGTCGTCTGTTCTGAGCCCGGGAGATTAAACATTTACTGTTCTACAAATATTTATGTGTGAAAGTGTAAATAAGGTTTATGATGTAACTTTTACAAACGCTAACAAATTCTATAATTTACAAGGTAATAAATCCGCTATCAGTCTTCCTGCCATAGTTTATTAACAATGTACGAGTATGTATTAGTTTCACTTAAAGTGGTTTCCACATCACGTTTTCTTCCATTAGGGTTCAAATCGCTGCTGAAATAAATAACTTTGAGGAGCCGTCTCCTCTCCTCCCTCCTCTGTATTAGGAGACACTTGAACTCACTATAACAATGGCGGAGCAGCTTTCTTACAGTTCCGCTTTTGTAAGGCTGGGTCCACACTACGTTTTTGCAATTTGTTTTTCTTCATGTGCTTTTTGCAAAAAACTGATGCATGTGTGTGCATCCGTTTTGATCCGTTTTTCCAGAGAATTCCATTATTAAAAAAAACGGATGTTTGTTTTTTTTAACGGACACAAAAATTAGGTCGACTACTATTTTGATCCGTTATTTTATAATGGAATTCTATGGGGAAAAAAAACCTGATCAAAACGGATGCACACACCTGCATCCGGTTTTTTTTTTGCAAAAAACATGATAAAAAAACTATTGCAAAAACGTACTGTGAACCGGGCCTTATGGTCCTTTACACGGAGCGATTATTGTTCGAATTTTCACGATAGTGATCGCATTTAAGCGATAATCGACTTGTGTAAATACAGCGGACGATCAAGCGACAAATCGTTCATTTTGATCTTTCAACAAGTTCTCAAATCTTCGTTGTTCGTTCACTGAAAATTCGTCGATCGCTTCATGTAAACAGCCTTTCACCGATTCATCCTATGTGTGAGATGGGCCTAAGCGATCTTAAAACGATCGCAATAACGATTTTTCTAACGATTTATTCGTCTAAACGCTGATCGTTATAAAAAACACATCGTTCCATTGGGCGAATTATCGCTCCGTGTAAAAAGATCATTAGTCTTATTAATCAGTTTTATGGTGCATTTACACAGAGATTTATCTGACAGATTTTTGAAGCCAAAGCCAGGAATGGATTTAAAAATGGGAGAAATCTCAGTCTTTCCTTTATGACCTGTTCTTTGTTTATAGTCTGTTCCTGGCTTTGGCTTAAAAAAATCTGTCAGACAAATCTCTCTGTGTAAATGTGCCATTATACCTAGTTTACAGTTTATTCATACGGTTCCAGGTGGAGTAACAAAGAATCGGGACAATATAAAACACTAATAAAATAGGAAATTAAAACACATATACTAAAAGTGACACGTCACAAGAGATAATATGTTTTAATGAAGATCAGGAACTAGGGCAGGTTGATGTCCTATTTAATGGACCAGACAGAAGGGACTGCCATACCCTGGGATACAGCTCAGGAGCATGGGCAACCTTTAGCAGAATCACCAGACACTATTATCAAGTATAAAATACAATAGAAAAATCTTGGCACTCACCAATTTCAGAATTTTTCAAGTTTATTCAATATCCATAAACCATACAAGTGTGAACAAATAGCAGAACGCGTTTTGGCCACCACCCTTATCAACTGTCAGTTGAGAAAAGCAGTGACCAAAACGCGTTCTGATTTTTGTTCACACTCGTACAGTTTATGGATACCGAATAAACTTGGAAGATTATAAATTGGTGAGTGCCAGGATTTTTCTATTGAATTGTTTCGTTGGGATTGTATTCCTTTCCTCGTGCACCCCCTGAACCACGTGGAGTGCTGCTCTGAACTTTTCCGTTTGATAATCAAGTCTGATATGGGGAATTAGGGATTTTACGTTAGAGTTGCAGGATAGACACATAGGTAAAAATGGACCAAATTAGAAACCGTATATCAAAAGGGAGTAAGCAGTATGATAAATGTGGCAGAACTTGCCAGGCATGTTACACCAAGAACCTCCAAACAGCTCTCTTGCTTTTGGAGGTGCTTTTGGCTTAGCTAGTAATCCCCAGTTATGTTTCAAGGCTTCTTAAAAGGGACTGAGCATTGACTTGCCAATAGGTGGCACCAGAGAGCAAGCTCTCTTCCTTTGCATATTTCTTTTCCAGTGGAGCATTGTATGGCCTACGACTCTACACACTTTTTGGCACTCTTTTTGAAGAGAAACCTTACCTCTACTATCCCTTGACATACTTATACACCACTATATTCCACAACAAATCTGACACGTTATTGCTCCTTGTAGCCACTCATCTTTTCCTAGACACGTCCCAAAACTCCAGAAAATATAATATATATAAACACAACCTAAAGCAGTGCATATGATTGACTCATATTTGGTGATGACGTCATCAATTTTGGCAGTTCTGCGACCCCTCATCCCACCACTGGGGGGTGCCCTAGTCATGGTGGCTGTTACAGCTTAGTACATCTCACAGTAAATACATCTGTATGTGGTTAGTGAGATGAATAATTCAGCACGTATTCCACCGCTCACATCCCTTTCATCTATTTACTTGACTGGACAGACGGCTTCATTGTTTGACAGTGTAGGTTTGAGATCTGTCCAAACACATTGTTTGCAGTTGTGTGAGCCGCCTGCAGATGAAAGATTACGGCACTTGTTTGTAATGCCCAAACACGGCCCTTCAATGTGGCTGGCAGTAACATATACAGACTCCTCTGCCAGTCGGATGCGGACGGCCACATCTAGATATATTAATATCTGCTAAACACACATATCTAATATACTGGGGGGCAATCCTGGACCTGTACTTAACCCACTGGTCACAGTAGCACATGTAAAAGACAGCGTATCATGGTGGGAGGGGATCCCATCTATAGTCATACATCAGAATGTGTCCATAATATGTCACAGTAATAAATGTCAGCATCAGGGTCTGGAAGGGTCTGCACCAAATGTTTCACTATCTTGTACTGATCGTAAAGCTCTCGATAGTACATTCATACCAGAGTGTGCCTGCCACAGACCCTACCCAATGTTCCCTTTGTAGATAGTGAGCGGGATGGTTATTCACCTGGTGTCTAATCCATCTAAAATGGAAAATCCTGGTGGCCTAGGGTTGTGACAGGGCCTATGTCTGAACCCCTAGGGGTCAAGGGCTCTAACAGATTCAATGTCGGACCCCCTGGTGGTCTAGGGCAGTAACTGATTCAATGTCGGACCCCCTGGTGGTCTAGGGCAGTGACAGGTCTAATATTGGAACCCCTGATGGTCTAGGGAAAATGTAAAAATATAATACTTAAGCGAAACACAGCCTACAGAAGGGTGTAATTTTAAATACCTGGTGGTCTGGGGTAGTATAGAGGGTAATGCTTCACACGTGCGGGCCAGACTTGAACCACACATGCAGTGTTTTTAAGCTAAAGTTATAAGTAGATCTCAAGACCTACCTAATGAGTATGGCAGTGTTCTGACTTACGGACACTGAACACTTACGGCCAGGTTTCCCCGCAGATTATCGGTGACACGTCCGCAGCTTTCTTGTGCCCTGTTCATGTACCATATACCACTGGCGTCTAATAATGCATTCAGGCTTGTATGACGTTAGTCATGGTAGGACCATGTCCTGTTACCCATCTCCATGGATTATAATTTTGCTTTTCCCCATACAGCAGGCTAAAGCCATATAGTGACTCTGGCCACTGCACAGATCATGCGGCTAAAGGTCGTCATGTGGCGCTGCAGTGCGTTACAATGGATTTCTTTGGATTCAGGATGGAGTTCTTATAAATGGAAGGTCAAGGCCACTGGTAGGTTACAAAGAAGCATTTTCTCATCCATTGCCTGATCCTTGGCCCTTTAACCCAGATCTGGAGTGCACATTCACCCCATGTCAAATGCCCTGAAAAAGTCAGGACACTGCAATACCCATTAGGTGGTACCCTGGTCCTATGAACAGGCTGCATGGATGTATTATATGTATGGGCATTAAACATGCAATTTTTGAGTTACAACTTGCTGCGGATTCCGTGTACGCTCCCGATAAAACATCGGGCCGTCCCATAAGTTCCATTCTATGGTCAGGCAGATTCCAGCGTCCGCCCAAAGAATTGACACGTCAATTCTTTTTTGGGCTTCTGCCTCAATAGAATGGAACCTATGGGATGGGCAGATCTGGAAGATGAGCAGAAAGCGCGTTGGGGGGGGGGGGGATGGGGGGCGAGCGCACAGAATCCTCCGGAGGTTATCCGCGCAGATTCCGTAGTTTGACCGTGTCCTTAGAGGGTCATGATCAACCTGTGTAACTGGACACATGTATGGATGCTTAGACAGCCCTTATACCAGCGTCCACATGTAGCAGTGTGCAGTCAGCGTTAGTAGCACAGCCCTCCTCATAGTCAGCATCTCTGAGAGGGACAGTATGCGAAGCCACACAGGCCCCAGCCCTTCCTCCTCCCCTATAAAATGCAGCATGTGGTGTGGGTGGAGGCCGTCCTCCGTGCAGGAAGAGGATGCTCACTATTACATGGAGAGGTCGCTCCTCCAAGCAGAGCCCAGGCTGCACCCTGCACAGGAGGGAGACGTGGTCACATTACAAGGGGATGGAGGGGAAGCTACGAGGTGATATTGCACAGCATTGTGACAGGCGAGAATGGAAAGTTACACATAAAAGGGCTGAGAGGCTAATGTGCCAGACAGGCTGCGGAGATGCTTTTGTTTGCATACAATGTGATGAGATGGATTCTGTTTGAAAGCAGAATGTAAGACCAGGGCGGCTCTTGTATCTATGGTGGTGGATGGACAACATTTGTTTTGGCGATAACACGTTGGAGGTCGTGACATTGGGTATGACGTGTATAAGGACACTGATATTTCATACATTTATTGCAGCTATATTATATGACAGACACCAAGGCATAAATGTGTGCTATTCTTTATTATACCTAGGGTTAGTGTTTGGACAGATAGACATGACCTGTGGTCAGTCCTAAAAAAAAAGTTGTTAAAATATATTTTATAGCCTTGGGTGCCCTGATGCCAGTGCTGTTTTTATTTTGTTGTTACGCCCTCTCGTTCCCAAGATATACACTCACCGGCCACTTTATTAGGTACACCTGTCCAACTGCACGTTACCACTTAATTTCTAATCAGCCAATCACATGGCGGCAACTCAGTGCATTTAGGCATGTAGGCATGGTCAAGACAATCTCCTGCAGTTCAAACCGAGCATCAGTATGGGGCAGAAAGGGGATTTGAGTGCCTTTGAACGTGGCATGGTTGTTGGTGCCAGAAGGGCTGGTCTGAGTATTTCAGAAACTGCTGATCTACTGGGATTTTCACGCACAACCATCTCTAGGGTTTACAGAGAATGGTCCGAAAAAGAAAAAACATCCAGTGAGCGGCAGTTCTGTGGGCGGAACTGCCTTGTTGATGCCAGAGGTCAGAGGAGAATGGGCAGACTGGTTCGAGCTGATAGAAAGGCAACAATGACTCAAATAGCTAACCGTTACAACCAAGGTAGGCAGAAGAGCATCTCTGAACGCACAGTACGTCCAACTTTGAGACAGATGGGCTACAGCAGCAGAAGACCACCCGTTACTAGCATGGTGTACCTAATAAAGTGGCCGGTAAGTGTAGGTATGTTACTATTTGATTGACTTTTCACTGAAAAGTCGGGTGGGCGGGACATTATTGGAAAGTAGCATGACAATACAAAACTCGGGGTGGGTGTTTAAGAGCTCCATACGCCTCCCAATGTTATTTATAACCCCCACAGCCTCATATTTACACACACACATCTCTCCTCTTGAGCCTTGCATTCACATCCCATTTTGCATTGAAAGGGATATTCCAGGGATATATATATATATAAGGGATATATATATATATATATATATATATATATATATATATATATATATATAATGCTGTTGAGGCAATACAGGAAAAAAGTGACATACATAGGACAGATGCCCTGCAGCTCCTATTCGGCTCCGACCGGTCCCTCAATCTTCTGTCTCCTTCCTGCTTTTAAGACAGGACCTGCAAGCTCAGCCAATCACTGGTCATAGCAGTGACCCACCTCAGCCACAGATTGGCTGAGCAGGCAGGTCCTGCATCGAGTGCTCATATCAGAAAGAGGAAGAAGATGAAGAAGATTGGAAGACCAGGTCAAGCTGAATGGAAGCTGTGGGGGCCAAGAGCTAGGCAAGTATGGCTTTTTCTTTTCTGTTGCTTTTTTTCCACCTCCTAGGAGCATATTTTCTATTACAGACCCCTGGAATACCCCTTTAAGTTCCCACTTAAGTTCCTATTCTAGACACAGGTAGCAAGGAGCTACAGGGGATGGAAATGCTGAGCACTTGAGGCTAACAGCCACACCTTGTGGGCACTTCAGACTAATCCCTCCACCATGCGGGCACTTCAGACTAATCTCTCCACCGTGCGGGCACTTCAGACTAATCTCTCCACCCTGCGGGCACTTCAGACTAATCTCTCCACCATGCGGGCACTTCAGACTAATCTCTCCACCGTGCGGGCACTTCAGACTAATCTCTCCACCCTGCGGGCACTTCAGACTAATCTCTCCACCCTGCGGGCACTTCAGACTAATCTCTCCACCCTGCGGGCACTTCAGACTAATCTCTCCACCCTGTGGGCACTTCAGACTAATCTCTCCACCATGCGGGCACTTCAGACTAATCTCTCCACCGTGCGGGCACTTCAGACTAATCTCTCCACCCTGCGGGCACTTCAGACTAATCTCTCCACCCTGCGGGCACTTCAGACTAATCTCTCCACCCTGCGGGCACTTCAGACTAATCTCTCCACCCTGTGGGCACTTCAGACTAATCTCTCCACCCTGTGGGCACTTCAGACTAATCTCTCCACCCGGTGGGCACCTCAGACTAATCTCTCCACCCTGTGGGCACCTCAGACTAATCTCTCCACCCTGCGGGCACCTCAGACTAATCTCTCCACCCTGTGGGCACCTCAGACTAATCTCTCCACCCTGTGAGCACTTCAGACTAATCTCTCCACCCTGTGAGCACTTCAGACTAATCTCTCCACCCTGTGGGCACTTCAGACTAATCTCTCCACCCTGTGGGCACTTGCTGCTCATTTTCATTCATAAAAATGCTAACGGCTTTGCACACAAGCAAAAGTTCCCAAATCTAAAAGGTTGTTTCAATCCCTAGCTGGCACCGTTATTAGATACACTGACAGGTTCACATTAAAAGAAGCCTATTATTCCTACAAACTTCTCATACCTCATAGTGACATGGAAGACGTTTTGAACGTGGGGGGTCTAGATGTTGAGAACTAGAGATGAGTGAACCTTGAGCATGATCAGTTTCATCCGAATGCTCTGCATTTGATCACCGGTTTCTAAATAAGTAAGATGCAGCCCTAAGGCTGCCTAGAAAACATGGTTGTACTTATAGACCGTATCCATGTTTTCCAGGTTTCCCTAGGGCTGCATCCAACTTCTCCAGCCATTGGTAATCAAATCCAGAGTGTTCAGGTTCGGATGAAATCCAAGCATTTTCGAGATTCGCTCATGTCTAATCACTATAAAATGGGAAAGGTTTATAAAAATGATGTCATTCATTCCTCAGAGAACCCAATATTGGCCTTCATTTCCTTCACGAAAATGCTGTGTGTACTTTACCCAAAAGTCTTTGGGAACTCTTGAAAATATTGAAAGAACAATTGCAAGAACTTTAAATCCTTATCAAATTGCTGGGTTGTGAACTAGGTAACAAACATAGTCGTTGTCAGTCAACTCATAGTATTTGGTGTCTGTGCTTTATATCCTGAAACAATGGCATAATACTAGAATTACTTCAACCAAGTGTATGAAAATGTTGCATCTGGGATATAAATAAATCATAAATCCTTGTAATAAACTATTAAAATACAGTGGTGCCTTGGATTACGAGCATAATTCGTTCCGGGACCGTGCTTGTAATACAAATCCGCTTTTAAACCAAAGCAAATTTTCCCATAAGAAATCATAGAAATGCAGACAATTTGTTCCACACCCCAAAAATAATGATTTATTATTCTGAATAACATGTAAAACAGATGAAACAAACATTCAGAAACAGCAGAATATGTGATATTATAAGTTACTGTACAGTAATGGAGAGGATGGGAAACACAAGGGCGGACAGAGACTGCAGGGAGCAGGAAGGAATGAGCAGGACAGATGTGGGCACATACATGCAGCGCTCTCTGTCCGGGGCCTGTCCCCAGCCTGAAGTGGATCTGCTATGATTTGGAAGGTGAGGGAGACCTGGGTCAGAGTACAGTGCTGTAGACCCCGCTATGCAGACCATGCCCCTCCTCCACTCGCACTCCCACCCAGTACAGGGAGCTCTTATACCAAAGCAATGCTCTTAAACCAAGTCACAATTTTGAAAAACTGTGAGCTCTTAAACCAAAACGCTCATAAACCAAGTTACTCTTAAACCAAGGTACCACTGTATTTATTGTAACTTCAAGTTTTCATTTATTTCATTAGGTATAAATATGAGAGAGAATGCAGAGGTGCACTAGTCATCACAATGCATGCATACTATGAGATGAGCGAACCTCAAGGCTTGTCCGAACCCGAGCTCTGAAGAAGATGAATTCAGCCCTAGGAAGCCCTGGAAAATGTTAATACAGCCTATGGCCTATAGCTGCATCCATGTATTCCAGGCAGTCTTAGGGCTGCATCCAACTTCCTCCACCAGTTATAAAATGACAAGAGTTTGGGTTCAGACGTACACAAATGAGCTCAATGTTCGCTCACCTCTAATGCATACGTATGCGCTCATGTTGCTGTATACAAAGCAAAAAGATGGAGCCCTGATCTTTCTGGTTTTACCAGGCAAACAAGAAATGTCAACCAAACACTCTGAGCAAGCAGCCCCTGGGTGAAAGTCATTATGCTTGTTTATGCCTGCCTCGGGCCAACTCAGAGTCGCTTCAAGACAGAACGATTGAGGTGAAGATACACAACTAACGTTAAGGACTCGTCCAGAACACACAAAACTCACCATTAACTCACATAGTTGAGCAGAAATAATTGTCACTTTCTTTAGCAATAGATTAGGGTTTGTTCACACACTGAGGTTTTTAACCGTAATGATAAAAGAGACCATGTCATCAGGTTTATGCTGTCCTATCTCAGGGTAGCATACGCTAGTGACAGAGAAGCTGAACAGAATGATGTATCACTTACATTGTTCTGTGCAGCTGATTCAGAGATATCCTCCTGAATAACATGGACAATAAGTAGTCCTCTCCATTATTTGCATGAGCCCGTTAGTCCTGGATATTCATGAGAAGCAGAAAACTCTGCCCATCAGCTGCTGATTGGCAGTTATTTATCCATGCTGTGTATAGGCAATCAACTGTCAATCAGCAGCGTGAGGGCGGGGAAGGGGTGTGGCAAGAATCCTATTTTCCTCCATATTAGGAGAACAGCTGAACAGAATGATGTAAGTGATACACCCATCTGTTCAGCATTGATATCATGGTTTGTGCTACCCTCATTTAAAGCAGAATAAACCTAGATTCCCTTTAAATACAAAGCCAGGAATGGATTCAAGAAGAGGAGAAGTCTCAGTCTTCACTTTGCCCGGATACATTCCTAAAAATAGGTTTTCAAGGAGAACTGCATCAGTACCACTTAAAGAAAATATATCACATTATAGTGAAACACGCTCATTTTCTAATTAGTTTATTTTGAGATTGTATATGTATTTTATTTAGCTGATGATTATGAGGCAACCATCTGCTACAGTAGCTGCACAGATTTGCAATATGCAACTGGACATATGAAAACTAAGAGAACAATTTCTATGGGAGAGGAGTACGGACATGCAGGGGCTGAGCTGATACACTGTTAGGCTGGATTCACACCACGTATATTTCAGTCAGTATTGTGGTCCTCATATTGCAACCAAAACCAGGAGTGGATTAAAAACACAGAAAGGATCTGTTCACACAATGTTGAAATTAAGTGGATGGCCGCCATTTAATGGCAAATATTTGCTGTTATTTTAGAACAACGGCCGTTATATTGAAATAATTGCAGTTATTTACTGTTATATGGCGGCCATCCACTCAATTTCACCATTATGTGGAGAGAGCCTTTCTGTGTTTTTAATCCACTCCTGGTTTTGGTTGCAATACTGACTGAAATATACGTAGTGTGAACGCAGCCTTGTCCTCAGTTTGTGTGTGGCATTCCAGCTCAGTTGAACTTGAATTTATTTGCAGAAATCAATAGTACAGGCAATTTTAAGAAACTTTGTAATTGGGTTTATTAGCCGAAAAATGCATTTTTATCATGAAAAAGCAGTTTGAAGCTCTCCCCCATCTTTATAGTTCCCTATGGAGAGGGGAGGGGTGGAGGGAGATGAGGCACCAAAACCGGACAAAAAAAGAGTTAATTTACAGCTCTCTCCTTTGACATCAGCACTGACCTCACTGACCTCTGAATAGGGGCTTTCACAAGGTCCCGCTGTTGTTCTCTGCTCTCTGCTGCTGACTAATCTCCCTCCCTCCCCCCCTCCCCTCTCCATAGAACAGACATGATGACTGATGTAAAACAGTATAGAATTCCTGGTAATTAGCAGTGAATGACAGAAAGGAGAGGAGGGGGGGGGGGGGCTGGAAGAAAGTCTTTTTAAAAGCAAATAATGGCATATTTGCCTAATAAACCCAATTACAAAGTTTTTTTTTAAATCGCCTGGACTATTGATTTCTGCAAAAACATTTTAACAACAATGACTCTAAGTATATAGAGCTGGGTTGTAATACCACACACAACCTGAGGACAGGTGTAGCACTGTTTTTATAAGAAAACACATCTTTTTCAAATTCTGTATAATCCCTCTAATGGTGGAGCTTCAACTGAGGTTTTAAAGGGGCACTCTAGCATTTAAAAATTTATCACTATCCATTAGCAGGGGGTCCAACCGCTAGTTCTTTCAAATCTTCCAAACGAGAACCCAAATCTTCTAGCTGAATGAAGCGGTGATGCACTTGTTTGTCATACTGCTCTATACTCTATGGAGCAGCTAGACATAGCTGAGCACTCTGTACTGTCCAATGGCTCAATAGAGAATAAAAATGACATCGGTGGACGTCAGCAGGACCCGGGAGCGGCGCTACAGAGGCACGAGGATGGGTGAGTTTACATTGCTAATATTTTTCCCGCACTCCCCTGCCTTCCTAGATGTTTGGATATGAGAGACTTCTCCTTTAAGCTGAAGGCATCATATTAGAGAGCAGATGGATATGTAAACTTGTGAGAAAAGCTCCAGGATAACCTGTCATTTATTTGTGGAAATGTCTGTTCATTCTCTGCTAAGGAGTCATGTGGGCGGTCCTGCTCAGTGATTGACAGCACTCTCAAACACATAGACAACTGTCAATCCCTGAGTAGGACCACCTTCTTGACTATTTACCCCATAAATGAGCAGATATTTCGACAAATTAACTATTTATCCTGGAACCTTTCCTATAAAATCATATATCAGTCTGCTCAGCTTTTGCTTTATAACATGGTGTCTGCAGATCAGACTGCATTTTCATGGTGACAGGTTCAGCTCGAATAGAAATGACAGAACCAGGTGGTTTCTTATGCATGAACCTCAGATTCTCCATGTATCCCACTCATTCACTGATAGAATGATACATCCTCCAAAGATTTACAGGCTGGAGAGGATACAAGGAATACAGAAGTGACAGCAAAACAACCAGTGATGAGTGACCAGTCAGCCATGGCAGCTGTCCAAGCAGCAGGAGGTAACTTCATATAAACTTCTGCAGGGCGTAGAAACCTGGAGAAGTGATCTTAAAGGAAAAGTATCGCCTATATATATATATTTTTTATTAGACCAGATACTAAGCCATCTTGCCTATGTAGTAGAAGTCCGGCCATTTTTAAAATCCGGCAGCCGGCAGGGGGGAATTTGGTAATAAGTAGGAACTTACCTACCTGGTGAGCGACAGGACCGACCTCGGGACCCCTGACAAAAGACATTTTCCCCCCAAATTATATGATGTCAGAACATCAAAAAGGCATGTCCTGGCTGATGGACTGGCCACTCAGCCAATCAGTGACCGGAGTCCCGTCCCAGTCACTGACTGGCTGAAAGCCCAGTCCATCAGTCGGTTCGTGATGTGTGCAGCGCTGCGAACCCGGAGCCATAGGGGGGCCCGAGGCTAGTCCCGCTGCTCAATGTAGACAAGGGGAGAGGTAAGTTCCTACTTGTTATCAAGTTCCCCCCTGATGGATTTTAAAAATGGCCAGACTTTTCTTTTAACAGCATATGGAGATATGCTTTACTGCAAGCCCCCAATAGACTAGGCCTGAACCTATTCAATGCAATGCAATTGTTTTTCTGGGCATGCTCTGTCCAACGGTCATTTCTCAGAGGAGAAAGCTGAGCTCTGAGCGTTAGCTATTGTGAAAATGATGGTGTTATCTATACACTAATGTCACGTTGTTTGTGCTAATAAGGAAGATCATCTGAAATATGGCAGCTGTCAGTGAGACACTGGAGTGGCACTACGATGCAGGATAGGTAAGTATGCTTTGTTTATTATGTTCCTGCACCCCCGCCTTCCTGTCGTTTTTCGTTTCATGGGAGTTCTCTTTTAATGTTGCAGTTTTACAGAATTATTTTATAGATAGTAAAATGGAAAAATAAAAAAACATCACCAAAAATGCTTTGAAATAACTTCAAACATAAAAAACTTTAAACAGTAGGTCATTTATAGTGAAACATTCCCTTTACGATAGCAAAAAGAGATGGTGGGTCATAAAGAAGGCCGGTCACTATGGGGGGGGGGGGCGCACCGGTATGGAGAAACAGATGGATTTCCAGTATTATGCAACATAATCATTGTATAATGCTTAGTCGTTCTATAAGCTGTTTCTCAAGCATTCAGCACTGGTGCGGTCATCAATGATATGTTAAAGGGGTATTCTGCTCAAATTAAACTTTTAATATGCTGCTGCCCTTGAGGAGAACATAACTAGAGATAAGCAAAGCGGGCTTCATTAAGGTTCGTACGAAGTAAACCAATGGCTTTTGAAATTGCTGCCAGCTTCATGGAGAAGGTAGATACATCCTGAGTACCGCCTGGAGAACATGGATACGGCCTATGGCGTATGGCTGTAGGCATATTTTCAAGGCGGTTTTTGGGATGTATCCACTTTTCCCAAGGAGCTGCTAGACAGCAAGATTCAAAAGCCGATGGTTCGGCTTCATATGAACCTTAATGAAGCCCGCTTCGCTCATCTCTAGTTATGTTCTCCCCAGAGGCAGCAACATATTGAAAGATTAATTTGAGAGGACTACCCCTTTAAACACACATGGTCTAAGTGGTGTCCACAAGGTGGTGGGTGGGTGGTCCTGCAATCTGTCTCTCTGCTATTATTATATAACTTTCTGATGGAGTATGACTGCTCGATCAGACTACACTGCCTTTGCTGTCTACATCCATGCAAACACACAAGTATACATTGGAGCTGCAGACAAAAAATTGTGAAGTTGCTTTACTTGTTTCCATATAACATGTTGTCGGCAGATACTAATTACTTATGTTCCACCGAAGAACAATGCTATTTTGAAAAATGTGGGGGCAAACATTTCTATTTCTCGCGTAAATATACTGGGTATTGGAGGCCATATCGTCATGTCCACTAAGTGAATGTAGATTGTTAGCCATGCTATTCTGAGAAATCTGAAGCTCTGAACTAGATGTATTCTACAAAGAAGCGGCAGACTATGCCATATAACAAGCAGGATCTCCTGATCTAGTGACTCACCGAAGGACAGGAACGACAATAACTGCCAGGATAAACCATGACAAATCGGTAATAATGGGGAAAAAAAAAACCACTGACTGACATACGAGGCTCCCACTGGGGACGGCGGTGACTCAGCAGCAACCCCCTACAAATAGGCTAACATTGCATGACTAAGGTACTAATGAGAGTTATGTTGTGCATGCTGCACAAACAAGCAATAACAACTTCAAAAGTAGGTTAATGGCGGCCTGGTGATGACCTCAATCACTAGCTGTAAGTAGCAAAAGCAACCATAAAATTAAATTTTTGTTTGATATATTTCAGAACTCATGGGCCCTGTTGAGTCCAGTCCCATTAAATTGACATAACCAAGGATCAAATGATAACCTTCTGGTGGTTTGGTCTAAAGGTCCCCATACACTTTAATCAAAAGTTGGCCAAACCCATTGACTTGGGTAGGATCGGTTGGCTGACTAAAGTTTTCCAACTCTCTTTGGTGGTGGGAATGTTGGATTTCAGTTGCCCAATCCTCTCCCTGTTCAGAACACACAAACATTTAGCCAGATGAGATATCTTTCGGCCCAACGAACATTCGACCAACAGTTATGGAAGGTTTAAGGGGGCGAAAACTAATATGACTCCTTTACTGTCTATGTAGATATGCCCCTTCTCACAAAACATTAAAGTATTAGATGTGGATGGGAAAGTCTCTGCAGGGTTGACTGAGTTGATTATGTGGAAGGCAATGACCTGTTGTAGCTTGGTGATCATGGGACATATGTAAACGAGGGACTATAAATAGTCTTGTGATCTCCCGTAAGATGCTGCTTGTCACGTTGATGTATATGATTTGCTCTTGTCATTGAGGACACATGTTTACATATTGACAAAGAAAGAATCTGAAAACGCCTTTTCCTGCCATTCTTGTCTGGTCAGAGTCAGGAAGAACATTGTAAGCCTTGTAGTGCCAATGAGGCCATATCCACTTAGTAGAGGAAACGTACAGTATGCTTATTCTCCAATACTATTCTAAACATGTAGAGTCATACTTGGTGGTATGGACGATTAATGCTGGTGAGAAAATAGAACGTACTAGGGACAAACAGAAGTAGCATCACCGATTATAATACAACTAATAGTGGGACATGGACCAGATACTGCAGCCATCAAGAATAGTGTTAAACGGAGTGGCTGAACTGTTTGGGTTCAGCAACGTTCTCAGAACCTGAACTCTCTGGGGTACTGGAAAACATGGATACAGCCATAGACTGTTTTCCATGGATTCCCTATGGCAACATCTAACTTCTCCAGACTGCAGGAGGCAAATGATGAGCATTTGGGTTCGGAGAACATTGCCAAACCTGAACAGTTCGGCAACTCTGCTTAACACTAATCAAAAATCTTTATTTAGTTATTTTTGGACTGTCTAGCGTATGCTATAACATATGATAAGTAACTAAAAGAGGTTATCTTGGTAATAAAAAAAATTTTTCTAAACGATCCCCCTCCTAATTCCACCCTAAATCTAATATACATGTATAACCTATCTTGCACCCTTTCCCTGTTTTTTTCTCATACTGACCCCTCTGGATGTCTAAAATCATCTTCTCTGAGTCCACTCTGACAACAGGCTGCTCCCCCTCTTCCCCCTCAGTTTATAGACACAGGATATGTGATATAACGTGCATAGAATTGGGGGGGACATGTCTGCCTCCCCCAGGTGTCACAACTGTATATTAAGTAGTGCAAGCTCAGAACTATTTACTACAGCTGAGCCGCAATATCAGCCACAAGACCACATGAAGCAGAGATTCTGGAAGAATTCTGGAAGCCACATTCTTCCAATAATGTAAAAGCCCCTTAAGCAACACAGCAATGCTTGTCACATATAAGTCTACCCAGGTTTATAGAAATGGTAGTGTAAGCGGCCTGAAGGAAGCCACAACTCTCACCAGCCCCATAGCAACACTGTATTTTGTCACTTGCTAAACCACATGTTTACACTGTATATAAGCATAGCAGGCCGAGTATGACCAATTTAATTAAAATAATCATGTTTCCCGGCAGCGAAACAATAGGTAAAAATTGCAGCATGATTTATGCGAGCATGACCGAGAGGATTCAAACTATTAAAGTGCTTTATGTATTGTGATTCAGTCTGAACACGACTCTGAAGTTCACCTGTCAGTAAGATTTATGATGTCATTCTGCACCGTGCAATTAAGGGGAAAAAAATCCATGATGAACTCATTCACCCAGGATCCATGCAGACTACAGGTGAGCTGCGAGGCAGTCAATGCACAGGGTTTAATAGTAACATTTTTTATAGCCTCTCGTATCGATCAGTGCCGGCAGGACTTGTGGTCTTTAATAGCGTTTGCCTAGGAGAAAGTATAGCATGCACATTGCAGGCACGTTGGACTACTAAAAGATTTGTAAACCTAAGAAAAGCAAAGGGATTCTCCAGGTCCTAATGGCCAGGATTGCACAAAGTTTTATGATTTTTTTGGTTGCAAAGGTGCCTGCTACTGCAACTCTCTTCAGTTCAGTCCCATTCAAGGGTATGGAGTTGAGCTGCAATACCAGGAATAGTCACTACCAGGTGTACAGAGCTGTGACACATAAACCGTGAGGAAGCCAAAGTATTCTGGCCTCTTCAATCAGCTGACTGTGGAGGGTGCTGGGTGTTTGACTCACGTTGATCTAATATTAATCAATATTAAAGTCCTGAAAAACCCTTTAAGTGTAGGTTATAACAAGAGCTGGTGATATAATTTACATATATGTACTATATATACATGTATATATAGTAAATTTCTTAAAATCCAGCACCCTTGGGATCACGGTTTTGCTGGACTACTAGGAAAAAAAACTCCTAGGAACTTGAATTATCTGGAAATTCATTTATGGAGAAGTCCGGGCTCAGACTTCTTTTTTTCAAAAGAGTCGGGGAGAAAGTAGCTGAACATAACATGTACTTACCTGCCCAGCTCTAGCACTGCCTTCCGCTGTCCTCCACTCTGACTGCCGGTTCCCTGGATGCTTCTAGGTCTGAATGGGGACATAGGATGTGATGTGTCAGCCCCCCTCAGCCAGTCAGCGGCTGTTTAATTAGGGTCCAGGCTGAAGGCTGTACAAAATTAATTAAAATACTCACCCTCCTCTGTTCCCCTGCAGCTGCCATGCCTATGGTTTAAGTTTTTTTTTTTGTTTCCAGCCATCCCGATCCCAAAGCACCTGTCCCACCTGCACCACTGACCAGGCGACAGGTCCTGTGGGGATGAGAGCGCACACAACCTGGAAAAAGTGGAGACAGGAAGTGCCTGCACCACAGCTGCAGGTGAATAGAAGAGGTGAGTATAGTATGTTTGTTTGTTTTTTACACAACCCTAGGCCCGAAAGCAAATTTTTGTTTTGCCCACTTAAGATAAAAAAAAAAAAAAATATATATATATATATATATATATATATATATATATATATATATAATATATATATATTTATATTAATGTAGTATTACTCTTTAGTCCCCATGCAGGGGTCTACATTAACTACTATAGGCCTCGCATGGGAGGTTTGTAGTGATTAATATCATACAATACAGAAAGTAGAGTCCAACAGTTCTTATTGTTCCAATTTACAGTAGTCAGTTAATGCACGCTAGAAGGTCCACAGTCCAAAGCGGTGGGCAAATGAAATGGAAAAAAAAACGTTTCAACTTACCATGAGTATATGATATACTATACTTGAGAACGACTCACAGCGAGTTGAAACATATTTTTTATGCTTGGACTTTCAAAAAAAATTTGAAGAACTCTATATCTATATGCGACTCCCTATTTTCTAATATCATACAATGACTGGCTGGAGCCTTCCCCCTCTCCAATTTTAAGATGGTCAAAAACAAAAAAAGTTGTGAAGCCCCACCCCTTTATAAAGCTCCACCCCTTTGTCAAGCCCACCCCCTTTGTTAAGCTCCACCCCAGGTCGATCACCGACCAGAGACAGAACAGATCCAGAGATGAAACTTTATATACCCTGCAGGATTTCTACAAGAGTATTTGTTTCCTTGCAGAAAATGCTGATATACTGAATATATATAAAAGAAGATTCAGCTGTGAATGGTAAAGTAGGCAGCAATCACTATTCTGCACAATGTATCATTCCTTCCCTATTACAGATACTGTACATTCAGCATAATACATCTGGATTAATATGCTGAAAGAGGAAACCTTGTGCGCCCTTTAGACCGTCTAACTCTTATTTAGTAAAGGAGGCGCCTTTAATTGATCTCCACAAATGAAAATCCTGCTGACATTCAAATTATTGGGAAAATTTTAAAGAGAAATAATCAGCGGCTTCTGCAATTTTGCTGATTCTTGCCAAGATAATGATACGTTATAAAAATAGTTCAGGGCTCTGCTAGGAGCAGCTGCTGGAGAAGTACAGCCGCCATTCTTCTGAAGTACGAGCGATGAGACGCTCATAATCTCTTCACCTCCCATCACACATACAGGATAGAGATCACACTTTCCTGTGCAAGGAAGAAAGAGCCATCGCAGCAGAAACCTGAAGGGGACAAGTTATGGGGATAAGATCAAAGCAATTGTAGATATCATATAATTCCCAAGTATGGAAGGAAATTCATTCCATAAACAGAGTCTGGCTTCATCAGTGGAGGAAGGGTTACATTTGCACTGTGCACATACAGGAAGCTGTCAATTGGCAGCCAGTGGCAGCTCATGACTACTGGGAGTTCTTGCCCTGTACGGACGGACAGCCACCAGAAAAAAATAAGATAGCCCTAAGAAAAATATTTTATTAAAAAGTCTTCCAGTACTTATCAGCTGCTGTATGTCATGCAGGAAGTGGTGTATTCTTTCCAGTCTGACACAGTGCTCTCTGCTGCCACCTGCTGTCCATGTCAGGAACTGTCCAGAGCATTAGTAGCAAATCCTATCCTGCAATGGACAGTTCCTGTTATAGACAGAGGTGGCAGCAAAGAGCACTGTGACAGACTGGAAAGAATACACCACCTCCTGCAGGACATACAGCAGCTGATAAGTACTGGAAGGTTTGAGCTTCTAAACAGAAGCAATTTACAAATCTGTATAACTTTCTGGGTTGGCCACTTTATAGTAAAATTGTTCATTGTCCAGTATTTTAGTGTACTCACTGCACTTACAGCAGTTCCCTGTGTACCCCATAGAACCGTGGTGAGGAGCCTATGGCATGCATACCAGATGGGGCAATCAGAGCACTCTCTCTGGATGCAAGCGACATTGATTGTTCACTAATGCCCCTATTCCACGAGTCGTTTGGAGGAGCAAACGAGCGCTATTAGCGCTCGTTTGCTCCTCGTTCCCCGCTCGCTGCCGCCGCTATTCAACGCGGCGTCAGCGAGCGGGTGAGTGCGGGAGGGGCGGCGGGGAGCTGCTGGGGGGGCTGCCCGGGGGATCGCTGATCGTCCGGGCAGCCCATAGGATATAGCAGCGCCTGCTGCCGATGCTCCTATTCAATGGAGCGACGGCAGCAGATCGCTGCTATATCAGTCGCTTGTTTTTCAACATGTTGAAAAACAAGCGACTGCAACGATCAGCCGACATGAACGATGTCGGCTGATCGTTGCACTCTATTCCACGGGACGAATATCGTTCGTAGCGGCCGATATCGGCCGAATACGAACGATATTGCTCCTCTAAACGACCCGTGGAATAGAGCCTTAAGGGGGAATCTAGGACTGCTGTCCCAGATCCCCCCGCATGTGCTCCTTTCAGGTGTGTGTGCATTTGGACATACACCTGAAAACTGGAGGCCATCTTGGCTTACGCTGACGCAGATGCAATGATATCAGGGGAAGAAAGAGTTTCTCCGGCTGCTCTTTGAAGGAGTATAGGTATGTATGTTTTCCACCACATAACTAATGCCCCTATTCCACGAGTCGTTTGGAGGAGCAAACGAGCGCTATTAGCGCTCGTTTGCTCCTCGTTCCCCGCTCGCTGCCGCCGCTATTCAACGCGGCTGCAGCGAGCGGGTGAGTGCGGTAGGGGCGGCGGGGAGCTGCTGGGGGGGCTGCCCGTGGGATCGCTGATCGTCCGGGCAGCTCACAGGATATAGCAGCGCCTGCTGCCGATGCTCCTATTCAACGGAGCGACGGCAGCAGATCGCTGCTATATCAGTCGCTTGTTTTTCAACATGTTGAAAAACAAGCGACTGCAACGATCAGCCGACATGAACGATGTCGGCTGATCGTTGCACTCTATTCCACGGGACGAATATCGTTCGTAACGGCCGATATCGGCCGAATACGAACGATATTGCTTAAGGGCCTTAAGGAACGAGGTAAGTGGTGACACTTAGCATCACCGCTTACCTCTTGGGGCCACGCAGCACACAACAGTGCATAGAGCACTGCACTGTACAGCGGGGAAGCCTGCACTCCACTTCACCCCTTACTGCTACCACTCAACAGAAGTAGTTAAATAAAAAAAAATATGCATTTATATTAATGAAGTTATAATACAAAGTAATAAAAGCTTAATTAAAGCAATGTGTAACAAAGAATACAATTCTCTAAAGAATACCGCTTTAAGCAAAATGAAATCTGCTGCAAAAATTTTTTGTAAACTTTGCCTGTTTACTTGTTTCTGTCAAGGCTTTTGAATAATCTGTCATTCAAGAACTGACTGCAAGGACACAAGGAAAAGCAAAGCTACATAATGGTGCAAAACAATAAACTAAAATTTAGCAGTACTAACCCTCAACATATTTCTCACTCCCGTCTACAATAAACTATGTCAATTACAACTCTCTTAAAAGGGGTTTTTCGGGGACAAATTGATTTCTATAAATGAGTTCCGCTGCTGCAAATAAAACATACTCACCTGCCCTGATACCCTGCTATTCTGATGGTGCATGGACCATGGTACTCTACGCTTCTTCCCACTATGGTGACCGGCCTCTGCCAGTGATTGGATGAGCAGGCAATTACTCCATGGACAGGATATCATAGGAAACAGGAAAAAGTGGAGGGCACCAGGGAAGAGTGAGTGAGTGCTTGTTTTGTCTAAAATACTGACCAAACTG
This sequence comes from Dendropsophus ebraccatus, assembly GCF_027789765.1. Taxonomy (NCBI): domain Eukaryota; kingdom Metazoa; phylum Chordata; class Amphibia; order Anura; family Hylidae; genus Dendropsophus; species Dendropsophus ebraccatus. Next base: position 192,237,323 of record NC_091455.1, read on the forward strand.
CTCAGCTGCAATTCTGTCTTTGGCCTCTAGGGCAAAGGCACCAGCTTTCAAAAATGTATAGAGCCATGGCGCATATACTTTACCTAATCCTTCCCCTACCTTTCTTAACCCATTTACATCTACACAAGTCAGCTTTGTTCACTAGTTGTTGCCTGAGCTTTTTTGGTTCTTTGGGGGGGGGGGGGGGGGATTTATGAAGAACGGCATACAAGTACGCCGGTGTTATATTAAGCCCCGCCCCATTTTTCGCGGCAGGATTCACTAAGAGGCATACGCCTCTTAGTGAATCCGTGGCCGGGCGCCCGAACCTGCACCCGGCGTACCAAATCTACACCTGCTTCCAGCAGGTGTAGATTTGCGTCATGATTTCCGCCTGCGAGCAGGCGTAAATCATGATAAATGAGGCCTCATCACGCCCCCCCCTAAGTGCCGCCAGCCCACCCATTGGACGAGCGGGGTGCACGGGAGGCGTACGCCAGGGAGAAGGGGCAAATCTGCACCTTCTTCCTGGCGTACCCCTCTGGTGTAAGCTTAGTAAATCCCCCCCTTCACGTTTCTAGTAGAGATGAGCGAAACATGCTTCGTTGTGATTCGTACAAAGCAGCTCGCTCAGCTTTTGAATCTCCATGTCTGATAGTGAAGACAACCTGAGAATTGCATGGAAAACATAGATACAGCCCAGACTTCGGGATTGAAAAGTCAAGCAGGCTTTGCTTATCTTTGCTGCCCTGATCCTAACATTACGTATTCTGACCCATTTCCTGTTTTCCAATTTTGTCTGACCTGACCCTATGCCGCCTGCCTCAACCATTTGCCTGTATTCTGCCTCATCTCTGACTCTCCTGTGTACAACTCCAACTGCAGAATATGTTTAACTGCCTGACCCATTGGTACCATGCACTGGTACCATTTGGTTTGCTGGACTGGCTGATGCCCCACTTGTGGAGCAACCTGACCCCCTTGCTGCAAAAGTCCTGCTTCTATATACAGGGTGACGAAGTACTCAGATTCTACTCCAAAGCCAAACCAGTTTGGGTCCACCATTGCCCATTACAAGCTAGCTCAACGAACAAAGCCTTGCCTGGTACAGCGTTATCCCCTTCTCAGATACCAGTAGGACTTGTTATTTTACAATTTCCCGCCTGTTACGAGTATATAAGGGTGCTCTCTTCTGAAACACTAAGTATATTTCAAATACTGTACATATCTCTCTTCATTTATACACTTTACATCCTATCTTGTCGGAGCCCTACATTGCATTTTATCAGTTTGCGGTTTACCATTAGCTTTTCTTATCTGCAGTGCGTTCAAGGAGTCTATCGTATTTCTGAGAATAGAGCAAAATTCCGCCTCTGAAAGAAAACCCAAAGAGAACCTACATTACTGATAAGTGAATGAAGCGATAACCAGATGAGGTCCCATATCAGAGTCAAAAAGCCATTTATAATATTCTTCATCACAGAGTCCACGTCTATCAAAGCCTAATGGATGGCAGGAGGTGTCTACCCTGAAAACACAATGATCCAGAGGCGGGAAAGCTAAATGACATTTCAATTAACGCGTCCTGCAGTTTGCTAATCTCTGTGCCGTTTTCCATTATGCCACGCCGGCTTGCGGCACCTCGGGAGGAATAATAAAACACTTATTTTGTGACTGATTATTGGAGGAAGCCAAAGAACATGAAGTTATGTCTATGAGTAATTTGGACTGATGGCGGCTAAGGAAATACTGAGCTCACATAGGTTTCTGATTGATTTTTACTAATTGTTCCAGGCTCCCTGCAATAAAGCCAGTGTATTCCAATCTATCGGCGCACTTCGCTGTCATTGTCTTCCCATCAGTCTTCCCGCACTGGAGGCTCAACAAGGCTATAAAGAAAAAAAAAAGGGATTATCCAGCACGATTCCCTACACAGCTCCTCCGAGTGCCAGACCAGCAAATAAAATACGGTCTGAGCTTCTCTTTTCTTCCTCTGATCGGCAAATTATACCTAAGACTTGGACGGCGAAGCTGCCAAGATCTAAAATAAATAAATACGTGGCACGCATAAAAGACGGCACCGGGGAACAAGAGCTCTCACACTGTGAACAAAGACCATTACGGTGTCCCTAACAACCAATTACGAGCCCGGCTTACGTTTGTCTGGAGAAGGGTAGAAAATAAAATCAGGCACCTAATGGGTTGCTACGGGTGACAACTTTCCGCTCATTTGTGCTGCATAGCCTTTCCCATTATTCTTGCACATTGCTGCAGTGTGAACAGAATACAGAACTGATTGACCCGGATACGAGTGAATTTATACAATATTGTTATATAGCCATATTTCCCGCCTTCCAGGGACCTGTAGGTTCCATTTTCCAGCCTAGAAGTCATCTGTAAATGCTCAGTAAAGTTCTTAGTTGCTAGAAAAATCCATCCAGAACACAAGAAGTGGGGGAAGCAGCTGCAGTTTGTCACTCAAAAAAAACGCATATGGCTGGCTTCACGAGGGTGCATTTTTGCATTCATAGTACGGCTTCGAGCCCCAGCCTGGCCGCAAGCTTATTGACCCAATTTGACAGCATTATTATACTCTATGGTACTGTCAGTAAGGGTCATCTGACCTACGGTTAAGCCAGGACTTGCACTAGTATTACAGATACAATAACGCTCCCTTACTATGCTCTAGAGATGAGCGCAACTGATGCATGCTCGAGCCCGATCATTTGGCATCTGAATAGTGATGGCTGAAAAAGTTGGAAACAGCCATTGAGAGTTCAGGAAAACATGGACACAGCCACCAGTATTCAAATGCTAAATGATTGGACTCGAGCGTGTTCGGGTTGTGCTCATTTCTAGTATGTTTTTGTGAAACCAACCACCCAATTGGTATTTAGGCAGAATTCACACAACGATTTGTGCCTCGAAGGCATGAATACTTTGGAAAAATGTAAAAATTATACACTAACGTATCCCAGCTTGGATTGACAAGGGCCCCATTCATATTAATGGCCCAAGCACAGTCGGCTCGCGACTACATTCTTGTCATTGTATGATGGTATCAGAGTTTTGTGCTTTTGGGGTTTTACTATTAAGCTCCATTCACTTCAATGGAACGGACTGGCAAAACTATACCCAAACTGGAGAAAAGCTGTTTCTGGAAGAAAGCTGCCATTTTTCAAAGCCTGGATAACCCCTTTTAATCTGTTCCATTCTGGTCCAAGTAACCCGTATGTTCACAAAGAGTGGCAATATGTGACAGCATATAATTGGAGAATAACGGGCATGGCATTAATCACTATATTTGGGTTAAAGGAGAACTCTGGGCCACATCTAAAAATCCAGTGTGTGCAGGGGGTGGGGGGAGCATAACAAAGAATCTATACTCACCCGTCCCTGTGCCCCTGCAGTGCCATGTCAAAAGCTCGCTAACCACCAGGCTCCAGTTCCTCCTACCTTCCTGCATCATTATGCCCCAGTAGGAAGCACCCACTGAGTATATATTTCTCAACCAGAATGTGCCGTTGTAGGAGCAGGAGCTAGAGGAGGCCAACAGACTACTGATGTAGCGATTGTGGGACACAGGGACAGGTAAGTATAGATTCTTTATTTAGTTCCCTCCTCCCGGAATTTTTAGGTGTGATGCCGTTTTTGTTTTTTTTTTGTTTTTTTTATTTAGATGGGAAATCCTCTACAAGAAGCAGTATAGACTTTTATTGTTTCCTAAAACCCAGGATTATAAGTCTTACATTTGCTAAGATATCTGAATGTAAAACAACAATGATCAATTCAATGATTCAGTAATCGCAAAAAAGGAATTCTGAAACCAACGACTAACTTAATACTCTTATAGAAAACTGCCTAACATTCTATTCTACAGTCGCCCATTCAAAGCATGATAAACCTTACAATTCAATAGTATTATAACCTGAATTTTAATTTCCTATTTTTCTCATATCCGTAAAATAGAATAACATATTTTTATAAAAGATTGTTCTCCGTGTTCCTTATTGAATAAGGAAAAGGCAGCGGGAATCTTTCTAATGAGACAAGTGCGGTTGGAGAGATTAATAATCTACTTTTATAAAGTAAAACCTTTGAAGGCACCTCAGGTCTTTTTACGCACAGAAATTCTTAAATCTGGATGAATTTCACCTCTAAATTTTTTTCCCCCCGAACAGAACGCAGGTTAAGAGAGGCGGCAGAGTAAAAGTGAGATCATACACTGCGCTGAGATATTCATATGCCGGCGTGAGGCGACGGGGGACGCATTGAACTAAAAATATTCAGCGCACACTAATTGGTAGAGAACATTGTCGTTTCCAACCTGCTTACATACAGTTCAGATATCAATACATACTTTATATAGCTCAATATCCAGTTGCTAAGAAAATACAATACATTTGCGGAATGTGTTTAACCAAGCGCCAGGGCCTATTCTAGATTTTCTGCTGCCTAAAGGCGGAAAACTGTAATGGCGCCCCTCGCCCTAATTGAAAAAGAAAATGTGCAAAGTGAACTGTATACTTCTATATAAAAATCCTGACTGCCTTGCATTTCCTATCTGTGTCCTGCATCAATTGCAGGTCACAGAGTCAATGGAACCAACAGAAAAGAATGCGAGTGTGCTGCTGAAGATAAACATTATGATTTATGGCCACTCCATGAAACATGCCGCCTCTCAGGGACTATTCAATCTGCTGCCTGAGGCAAGATACTCATCTCACCTCATGGCAGATGCAGTCTAGTGACAGATGTAGCTGCACAGAGGTCCCTGCAAGTAGGGGATCCCATAGCTATCAGATAAAATAGAAACATTACCTATTATCTGCTAGATCTAGAGTTAAAAATTACATAACAACAGAATACACCGTAAAAACAATGAAACGCAGGGATATAGACAAACGCTGTTGTAACAGTAGTTATCACAATAGACCACAGAATGAGAATAATGACAAACGGTATTTTGATAGAACAATGTAAAGTGTTTAGGAATGAAACATTGTTGTGACATCATCACACTAGAACACAAACGCTTCCATGACATCATCACAAAAGAGTACAAATTAGGATATCATGAGGCATTGTGACAATAAAGCCTTGAAGAAAAAAAAAAAAAAAAAACTATAGTGACATAATCAATATACAACACAGACTTGGAATAAAGGGGAAACCCTTTTGTGACATCATCAGAACAAGAATAAAGCCTAGGTTTATGTCATAAACTTTTTATGACATCATCACAATAGAACCCAGGCTATTGAGACGTTATCAATATGGAACACAGCATAGAAACACAGACAATTGTACTGTAACATTATAAGAGAACACAGAATAAACGTGAGGACACAGTATATAGCAATAAATAATGCACAATACCACACGTCTGCTGATGTCAGTCATTAATGCAGCCTATAAATGAAGGAGAACCGAGCTGTAAACTAAACTATATGGAGTGACACATGATAATAAAAAAGTCTGTATTATAGATCAGGGGTAGTGAGTAAATACTAATGGAGGATGGATGACATGACTGCCATTGTGGTGAGTAGTCAGGATTACGCAAAAGAATATTGTAGACCCCATAGCTGCTCCTGATATAGATTGCCACTGCATAAGTGATATAAAACATGCTATAAAACCACCGGGACAACAAAGTGAGCAATAAAGATTAAACAGCACTAATTGAAAAGGCTGTGCAGAATTATACAAACACAGTCCCACATTGCAACTCAGCTTGGTTAAAGTCAGTGAGGATGAGTAGCAATACCACACACAACCTGTGGACTGGTGTGGCGCTGTTTTTGGAAAAAGGCAGCCATGTTTGTCTAATCCTATGCAACTTATTTGCAAGCATCAAAGACATATAGGGAGATTTATCAAACTGGTGTAAAGTGAAACTGGCTCAGCTGCCCCTAGCAACCAATCAGATTCCACCTTTCATTCCTCACAGACACTTTGGAAAATAAAAGGTGGAATCTGATTGGTTGCTAGGGGCAACTGAGCCAGTTTCACTTTACACCATGTTTGATAAATCTCCTCCATAGTGTACCCATGATGACAAGCTGTCAATGAGTAAAAGACGCATGACACATATTATGTAGTAGAGATGAGCAAAACTCTGGCATTCTCGAGTCCAATGGCTGAAGAAGTTGGATGCAGTCCTAGGGAGTCCAGGAAAACATGGATGCAGCTATAGCATAGGCTATGTTCACACTACGTAAAAAACATGGCCGTATTTCATAACAACGGCCATATTTGCGCAAACAACGGCCGTTGTTATGAAATACGGCCAGGTTTTTTTTAACGTAGTGTGAACCCGGCCACAGGCTGTAATCATGTTTTCCTGGATTCCATAAGACAACCTCCTACTTCTTCAGCCACCGATAATCAAATGCCGCACGAGTGAACTCGAGCATGCTCCTCTTGTGCTCATCTCTAGTGATTAGGAAAAAATTGTAAACTTTTTTTTTTTTTGTTTAAGGATCAAAGGTCCTGTGTGTTTTTGGTCCTTTCTAAAAGGGTCTGTCTAATCAGAAACAATCCCTTTAAAAATGCAGCCACAAGGGGCGATAGCTATGTTTCCCATGCTGCCTAGTCTCCATAACTACCTATATGACGACAATTGTTTTCTTTCACATCGGTGAGTGACAGGGAACTACTAAACTTCCAGTAAGTTGAGAAATTCCAAAAATTTTTTACTTCCCATTCCCCTACCCTCAAATCATCTGATGCTTCTCCATGAAAGCAAAACTTTACAATTCTTTCAGGGGGGAAATGAAATACAAATTCTAACATTAAAGGCCAATAATCCCTAATGCTATAATGATAGGGGAGGGGGGTGAATTAAAGAGAAGTGTGGCGGGGGGAATCATGGCAGGGGGTGGGGGGAACATAATAAGGAAGGTATACTTACCTGTCCCGTTGGCTGCACAGCACCGCGACCAGCTCCTGGATGCTGCGGACAGTCTTCATATCTCCCCTCCTGCTACTTTCCAACCCTGCTGACGGATGCCGCAACGGGATGCTGATGGGGCACCGCTGCACTCACTGACTGGCTGAGTATACAAAGGGCCCTATTACACCAACAGATTTTGACCAATTTATCTGACAGATTTTTTATAACCAAAGCCAGGAATGGATTTGAAAAGAGGAGAAATCTCAGTCTTTTCTTTATGACCTGTTCTCAGTTTATAGCCTGTTCCTGGCTTTGACTTCAAAAATCTGTCAGATAAATTGGTTAGTGATCTGTGTGTGTGTAATAGGGCCCTAAATCCCACCCGGGTTGTGTGACGTATGTTTGACGTACCCTGAAGCCTGGAGAAAATGAAATCTGGCAGGGTACAGGAGCCCAGTATGCACAAGGTCTGGTAAGCATACTGTCTTTATTATGATGATTATTTATTAAATGATTGCCCCATACCCCCCACCCCCATGCGTGTCGGACTTCTCCTTTAACCTAAGCCTTATTCACACGTTCCGTGAAATTGTCTGTGGTCATGGATCTGCACCATGGACAATTTTAGGCCCCTATTGAAGTGAATGCGGCAAATCACATGATCTGTGCCGCGACCCACACTGCGAAAAAATAGGGCATGACGTAGTGCGGATGGCGACACTGATCATCCCCCCGCTGCCCGGCCGCAGAGATGACAGGAAAGCATGATGTGCTCTCCTGTCATCCCATCTACTACCCACCTACTCCCAGCGCTCACCGGCTTCATGTTCACCAGAAGTGGCCGGTCAGGCCGAGGGAATAGGTGAGTACTAGATGAGATGACAGGAGAGCACATCATGCTCCCCTGTCATCTCTGTGGCTGGGTGGGGGGGATCCGTGCCGGGGGCTCCGGCTAGGGGATGCGTGCCGCGATCCTCATCCGGATCGCGGCACAGCAGTTTCCTGCCATACAAAAGTTGCTATTTTTGTGTGTGACTCATTTTCCAATTTCCCAACTTTTGCGCTGCTTATGGTGGAGTATGTTGTATTTCTTGTCAATGTGTTTTCCCAGTACAGAACCCAAGGAGATGTTCATGGCACATATTCTTATGTACCTCTTCTTCTATTTGGGCGTCCAAGACCATATGCTACTCGACAATGCACGGACAGTGAATGTCATCAGGCAGCACACGGCTGACATTCCTGTTCAACCCTACTGTGTTGATCCAGAAGAAGGCAAACACCCCTATGAGGCAAATGCCAGTTGCCCCATCACAGGGTCATTAGTTTGGATGTGGGTTTTGCAGCTCAGTTCCATTGAAGTAAATGGAGCTTAGTTGTAATACCACACATAACCTAGTGTTGTTTTTACAAGAAAGTAGCTGTGTTTTTTCTAATCCTGGATAACTAATGAGCAACCGGGTTCGGGTTCGAGTCGATCCGAACCCGAACGTTCGGTATTTGATTAGCGGGGGCTGCAGAACTTGGATAAAGCTCTAAGGTTGTCTGGAAAACGTGGATACAGCCAATGACTATATCCATGTTTTCCACATAGCCTTAGGGCTTTATCCACCTTCTGCAGCCACCGCTAATCAAATGCCGAACGTTCGGGTTCGGATAGACTCGAGCATGCTCCAGGTTCGCTCATCTCTATGGATAACCCTTTTAATGAGTGCCACCATTTTTGTGTTTATTTTAACCTCTTAAGCCGCATAGATGAAACCAGAGACCTCACATAACACCTCCATTGAGAACCTGCCATCTGCAGTGAGATGCAGAATCGAGCTCACAAATCAATGGAATCTACGATACAGGGGCCTGTTATTACCCGATAACTCTAAATCCCGTCCTGTCCGTCATCCGCACAATTTACTCTCATCTCGCTGGATAACAGGGACTTGTATCAGATGACAAGTCAAACGCTCTTAAATGCCCGCTAATTTATAGACCCCCCTTCCGAGTCCCAGATCTCCCATAAAATGACACATAAATACATCTCCTCCTTACACTGAACTGTGAATAAAATGTTTCAGTGACGGAGGGCCCAGAGCAATGCTGTTACAATGATTAAAACCCCAAACCAACAAGCTTTTAAAACCACATCATTTTTCCCAGCCAGCTGCTTCTGGGGACAGCATGTACTGAATAAACATGTCAAATGCAGCAGATTGCCGTTCCAGGCAGCAAAGTGGATGAAGATAAAAAAGCAGAAAAAAAAAAAAAAAGCACTTCACTTGGTACAATATAGTTGGTTGTATTTGCATTGGGAAAAGGGCAACTGTGCCAGTCTAGCACCCCCCCCCCAGCTGTTTGCATTGACAAAAATAACGTGCCGTACACAGACGACAAAAGCTGCCAAAACGGTAAGAAGTCTGGATGGAAAATTCTGAATGTTGTGAAATTCCATCATCTGGCTTTTTTTTTTTTTTAAATGCATCAATGAAGATCGGAGATTGTGGGTGATCTACCAGGACTATGCACTATACTGCTACATACATGTAGCTTCAACTCCCCGTTAACCAGGAATGGAAGACCTACGGCCCTCCAGCTGTTGCAAAACTACAATTCCCATCGTGCCTGGACAGCCGAAGCTTTAGCTTCGGCTGTCCAGGCATGATGGGAATTGTAGTTTTGCAACAGCTGGAGGGCCGAAGGTTTTCCATTCCCTGCTGTACACCTTATACTTTAGTTGGCCATGTCTGCCGCTTGTGATCGTTCAGCCGTCAGTTACTGAAAGTGTATAAGGACCTTTAGGCACTAAGGTCCAGTCAAGCCAAGTGTTGTGGCATTGACATTTACTGTCCCCTTAGACCCCGTACTAGGCATGTTACAGGGCATCAGATTGACCCAGATTGCTGTATAGAAGGGAGAGAAGGGATACTTCTATACAAGAAGACATTTATACATTTTGTAGCCTATCCTGATCACCCAAATAAAAAAAATAACTGAACCCCCGTTCAGTTAGGCCCCTATTACATGGGGCGATTCGTTCCCCGATCACTGTCTGTGCTATTACATGCGTTTGCAGCGAGCGGTTAAGAGATGGGGGGGGGGGGCTGCCTGGGTGTTCGCTAGATTGTCCGGGCAGCCCATAGAAGATAGCGATGGTCTGCTATCACTGTGATCGCTGCTATCGAGATTGTTGTTTCTCAACATGGTGAAACGTGTACAATCAGCCGACATCGTGTATGTTGGCTGATGGTTGTCTTCAATTACACTAAGCAATTAACGTCCGTAACGGTCAGTATCAGACGAATATGGCCAATAATAGCGCCTTTAGACATTCGTGGAGGTGAGTGACTGCTTTCAGACTGTTGATCCCATGTAACTAATATAGGCGGAGTGCGCGGTGCTGGTCAGCTGTGTCTTTACCCTGCACGGTTAGATGGAAATACCCCTTTAAGATCTATGACTCTTACGAGTGATAAAGTTGTGGACCAAAATGAATTGCTCAACTCTATTCTAGATGCTTTGAATTCAGCGCTCCAAGGGGAAAGCTCGATAGAGTCCGCTATCCGTCCTCCCCACATATAGGAAAGTTCCTGTGTTGTCTATGAGGAAGGGAGGGGAGGAGTGGCGGGAAAAACGATGGTTCTGCTATTCCTCTTCCATTTCCGTGGTGTTTCTATCACTTTCTGAGGTTTTCAGTTGAACCAAAACTCCCTCCCATCTGCCAAGCAGGGGGGCACCTGGTTAGATGCTGGAGTCTTCCATCGACTTTAATGGGGTTCGTTACTCGAGTTCAATACGGTAAACAGATCCGGGAGATCAGCTAGGATTTCCCCGCGTTAAGCATTTTGTCTGGCAGCCGAAAGTGTCTTCTTTAGCTGGTCTCCCTGAGATCAGTGATCTGTTCACTGTAATAATATGAATAAGGAAAACAGCAGAAGTCAAAAACAGCAATATAAAAACAGCAAAAAAAGAAATCGAATAAATTAAAATTTTGGTAAAAGGAAAATATACTCTGTAGTGTAATAAGGCTCCAGCCAAATGAGTCAACTACAGGCCCAACAACAAAATCATCTATTACTCTGGGTTAACCTAATGGGTCTGGGGAGGAAAAAAAAAAAAAGAGAGATTGATTAATACCTTTACTAATACCTTCGAATGTTTCACATAAAAAAATGCCAGAAAATAGCACCAGATTTGCCCTTTATATTTTTCATTCATCTTGTTCTAGATTGATCAACAGGGTGGGTGTCCGAATGATGGACGTGGCATACACTGCATGGGGGGGGGGGGAGCTTGATACAGGATAAAAAGGGGAGATAAAAAGCCACGTCTATGGGCTATAACATTAGTATAAAGTGATGAATGGTTCAGTCTGACACTCGGCTGTCAGTACAGATTGTCATTTCATGTATATACGAGATCTGATGTGAAAAATGAAGACAGAATGGATGAGTGGGAGAAGAGCATCGGATGGTATACACTCTATCACTGTCAGTTTGGTTCACTGTATATATGTATACAAAGAATATGAACACCTATAATTGCGAAATGATCTGGTAGTAAACATATAGGGATGAATGTGCTGTAGCGTGGGAGTAATATATATATATATATATATATATATATATATATATATATATATACACACATACACTCACCGGCCACTTTATTAGGTACACCATGCTAGTAACGGGTTGGACCCCCTTTTGCCTTCAGAACTGCCTCAATTCTTGGTGGCATAGATACAACAAGGTGCTGGAAGCATTCCTCAGAGATTTTGGTCCATATTGACATGATGGCATCACACAGTTGCGGCAGATTTGTCGGCTGCACATCCATGATGCGAATCTCCTGTTCCACCACATCCCAAAGATGCTCTATTGGATTGAGATCTGGTGACTGTGGAGGCCATTGGAGTACAGTGAACTCATTGTCATGTTCAAGAAACCAGTCTGAGATGATTCTAGCTTTATGACATGGCGCATTATCCTGCTGAAAGTAGCCATCAGATGTTGGGTACATTGTGGTCATAAAGGGATGGACATGGTCAGCAACAATACTCAGGTAGGCTGTGGCATTGCAACGATGCTCAATTGGTACCAAGGGGCCCAAAGAGTGCCAAGAAAATATTCCCCACACCATGACACCACCACCACCAGCCTGAACCGTTGATACAAGGCAGGATGGATCCATGCTTTCATGTTGTTGACGCCAAATTTTGACCCTATCATCCGAATGTTGCAGCAGAAATCGAGACTCATCAGACCAGGCAACGTTTTTCCAATCTTCTACTGTCCAATTTTGATGAGCTTGTGCAAATTGTAGCCTCAGTTTCCTGTTCTTAGCTGAAAGGAGTGGCACCCGGTGTGGTCTTCTGCTGCTGTAGCCCATCTGCCTCAAAGTTGGACGTACTGTGCGTTCATAGATGCTCTTCTGCCTACCTTGGTTGTAACGGTTGGCTATTTGAGTCACTGTTGCCTTTCTATCAGCTCGAACCAGTCTGCCCATTCTCCTCTGACCTCTGGCATCAACAAGGCATTTCCGCCCACAGAACTGCCGCTCACTGGATGTTTTTTCTTTTTCGGACTATTCTCTGTAAACCCTAGAGATGGTTGTGTGTGAAAATCCCAGTAGATCAGCAGTTTCTGAAATACTCAGACCAGCCTTTCAGGCACCGACAACCATGCCACGTTCAAAGGCACTCAAATCACCTTTCTTCCCCAAAGATGCTCGGTTTGAACTGCAGGAGATTGTCTTGACCATGTCTACATGCCTAAATGCACTGAGTTGCCGCCATGTGATTGGCTGATTAGAAATTAAGTGGTAACGTGCAGTTGGACAGGTGTACTTAATAAAGTGGCCGGTGAGAGTGTATATATATATATATATATATATATATATATATATATATATATATATATATACACACACATACATACATATACACACACAACTCAACCATGCCATAGGCTGTATCAATTTTGTTCCTGGCAGCCATAGGGCTGCATCCAACTTCTCCAGGTAGCGGAAGTCAACTGTCAAGCGGTTGTGTTCGAACGAACGTTCTGTAAGTTTGCTCATCACTTTTCATAACACAATATAAAACGGTTTTTACTGGCTATAACCTTCATTACATGCATGTACACAATAATCTCTCTCTTAAGTAGAGGCTACATTGAGCAATCACCAAAGTCAAGTCGCTGACCATTCATAAACTTTCACCAAATTAAGACTAAGCTCACACAGTCGTTTTCTGGCCTACCTTTTGGATAGCTGTCACTTTGGGAAAGCCAAGAAATGTCCAAAAAGAGACGTTGCAGGAACATAGTCTAAGGTACACTATCAGCAGGTTAGAAGCATCTGTCCCTATAGAGCACAGGGCACCAAGGATGAATGTAATTTCCTTACCTTGAACCTCAGGGCCGTTTTCGCGTACTTTGTAGTCTATAAGATAGGTAAATGAGGCGGTTTGGTGCACTAGGGGCAGAACCACCAATTGCAGCACCCCTCCTAACATTGTTTACTGGAGGGCAGGCCGGCTGGGGTGAAGTATGGTAGTCCCACTCCCAGTGCACCAAACCACCTTACATATATATCTAATATCCCCCAACCACAGCACTGAGTATCAGGGTAAGAAAATTACTTTCATACTCCCCTGTAAGCTATAGGGCCCTTTAAGGCCGGTTCCAGACAAGCATAAAACAGCCATAATTTGGGTCCACTACAGCTGGAAGCTGCTACATCCGTCACAATGTAGTGTGTTTTAGAAGGCGCAGGGGCACTTGTCTTTAACAGGAGTGCCCTATGCTATTAGTATAAGATGCCATGGAAACAAGAGCTGGGATTTGGGTGCGTCTTCAAAAGTAATCCAGAGATACATAAAGTATAGGTGGTTTACTTCTGAAAGTCTGGATAGATCTCCCAGGCTAGGTGCAGAGAACCCAGCCCCAATTAATCTGCTGACAGTAAGTCAGCAATGCATAAAGCATCACTGGCCTACTGTTAAAGGAGAAGTCTGGTAAAAAAAATTTATTACAGTATTGTATCCCCCCCCCCCCCCCCCCCCCCAAAAAAAAAAGTTATAAAATCCCCAATATACACTTATTACAGGAAATGCTTATACAGGGCTCCAGATGGCGACCAAAATGGTCGCCAATGCGACTGACATTTTGCAAATGGCGCCCAGATTTATTAATCTGGGCGCCATTTGCGACTGGCCCCGGCGGCAGCGCGCTGTCTCTTTAAGATGCGCGGCTGATGCGCGGCTGCCGGGGGTGTCCCGTCCTATCCCCGGCAGCGCGGCGCATCAGTGAGCTGCCTGGGGCCCTGACTTCCGGCACAGGAAGCGCGCGTCAGAGACGCTTCCTGTGTCAGAAGTCACAGCCCCGGCGTACAGGGAGCTCACTGATGCGCCGCGCTGCCGGGGATAGGACGGGACACCCCCGGCAGCCGCGCATCAGCCGGGGACAGCGTCCGAAGAAGAAGAGGATCGCCGGGGGAGCGGGTTGTCAGGTGAGTTTGTGTGTTTGTTTTTTTTAAATATTGCTTAGCATAGAGGAAAGGGGGGGGCTTTATAATGGGGGGAAGAGAAGGGGGGCATCTATAATGGGGGGAGAAGAGGGGCCATCTTCAAGGGGGGGAGAGGGGGCCATCTATAAGGGGAGGGGGTATCTATAAGGGGGGGAGAAGAGGGGGCATCTATAATGGGGGGGGGGGAGGGGGCATCTATAAGGGGAGGGGGTATCTATAAGGGGGGGAGAAGAGGGGGCATCTATAATGGGGGGGAGGAGGGGGCATCTATAATGGGGGGGGAGGGGGCATCTATAATGGGGGTAGAGGGGGTCATCTATAAGGGGAGGGGGCCATCTATAAGTGTAGGGCAAACTGGCTGCAGACACTGGGAGATAGATATATGCACAATTATTATTATCAGGGCCCCTCAGGTGTCTGTATTGTAGGGGGTCACTTGCATTAGTCACTAGGTGAGAGATATATCTATTTATATACACATCTTGTGGGGGGTCACTATGGCTACAGTCATAAGTCTAGCTCAGTATGTATAGACTGTTGCAAGCTTTTAAAGGGAACCTGTCACCCCCGGTGCCGGGGTGACAGGCTCCCAACCCCCCGTTAGAGCACCCTATACTCACCTCATCTTCACCCCGCTTCTGAAGATGGTCGGGTCACGGATATCTCAGCCGCTGCAGCCTGACGCGCACACTGAGAGATGAGTCCAACGCTCATAGAGAATGACGGAGCGCTGGACTCTCCCATCATTCTCTATGAGCGTTGGACTCATCTCTCAGCGCACGCCGGGCTGCAGCGGCTGAGATCTCCGTGACCCGACCATCTTCAGAAGCGGGGTGAAGATGAGGTGAGTATAGGGGGTTCTAACGGGGGGTTGGGAGCCTGTCACCCCGGTACGGGGGTCGACAGGTTCCCTTTAAGTTCAAGTTCAGAAGAGTAAGCCTCATTAAAAGGCTAGCCAAGTGAAGCTGAAGTACTGAGTCAGACTGTATATGGTTGTCAGACTGTATATGGTTGTCAGACTGTATATGGTTGTCAGACTGTATATGGTTGTCAAGTTGCAAGTTTCCATGTTGAACGTTTTCAAACTAAGAAAAGAAAGGATCTAAAGGAGGAGGCTGCCGTGGCCTCTGCACACAGTAAGTCCCATGTAACATAACATTAATTTTACATGGTTTAAAATGTTGGCGACCAAATATTCTATTTGGCGCCTAAATTTTTCAGGTTAGGAGCCAATGGCTCCTAGGTAAATTTTTTAGTCTGGAGCCCTGTTATAAAGTGCTTTTTTCACTGCACTTAATACTGCATCAAGGCTTCACTTCCTGGATAAAATGGTGATGTCACTTCCTGGATAAAATGCTGATTTCAAGACCCGACTCCCAGAGCGGTGCGGGCTGTGGCTGCTGGAGAGGATGATGGCAGGGGGAAGCTCAGTGTCCTCCAGTGCCCTGTGTCCTTCAGTGTTCCCCTGCCATCATCCTCTCCAGCAGCCACAGCCAGCACAGCTCTGGGAGTCGGGGCGTGACATCACCATTTTAAAAAGCACTTTATAAGCATTTCCTGTAATAAGTGTATATTGAGGATTTGTATAACGTTTGGGGGGCAATACAATACTTTAATAAAAATTTTTGCTTCTCCTTTAAGTACAAGTTGCAGTGCACTCCATATTTGACAGGAGTCCCTGCGTCACTTACCAAGTTTTTATACACTGCTGGCGTAGAGCGCCACATACACAGCTATAAGTGAACTGCAAAGAGCCCTATGAGGAAGAAGTGTGTTGTGGTCTCATGGTGCCAGGTCGATGTGATAGCATTGGCGCTGGCTATTTCTTTATGATGCTTTCATCAGACCCACTGACAGGTCTCGACTTAATACTTATGCAAAAAATTGTCTGAAAATGGCCTTGTGTGCACCCAATAAATAGTAAGTGGTCATCAGAAGAGGAAAGACTCTCTACAGAGATCTGTGGAGAAACAACATCCCTTAAAGCGACTCTGTACCCACAATCTGACCCCCCCAAACCACTTGTACCTTCGGATAGCTGCTTTTAATCCAAGATCTGTCCTGGGGTCCGTTCGGCAGGTGATGCAGTTGTTGTCATAAAAACAACTTTTAATCCGGCAGCCCTGTGTCTAACGGCCGGGCTTACATTTGTATATGCATTAGGCTGGCACACCCTCCCTGTCCTTCCTCCCCACCCTCCTCAACATTAGGAATACTCCAGGCAGATTGCTTCCTATTCCCCACCTGTGCAAAGCTCAAACAGCAGTAAATGTTCCTGGATCATTCCTAATAATGAGGAGGGTGGGGAGGAAGGACGGAGAGGTGGTGCCAGCCTAATGCATATACAAATGTAAGCCCGGCTGTTAGACACAGCTCTGCAGGATTAAAAGTTGTTTTTAGGACAATAACTGCATCCCCTGCCGAACGGACCCCAGGACAGATCTTGGATTAAAAGCAGCTATCCGACGGTACAAGTGTTTTGGGGGGGGGGGGGACAGATTGTGAGTTGCTTTAACATGTTATGACAGTTGAAAGTTAATCAGGGCATGCTGAGAGTTGTAGTCTGCATCTGCTGGACAGCCACAGGTTGGGAAGGGAAGTGGAAAATTGTAAACTGGAAATTTTCGATTTGGAGTGGATGTGAATCATTTTTGGGTGTTTCACATAGCTGGTGTTTAGTCGCACTCCTATTTGATTTGCACAGCTGCTTTTCATTTATTACAATCACAAATTACTTGCCATGGAATAAAGCCGGCACAGAGATCGCTGTAATTTTTCCATCCTCTAATTACGGAATTGTCTCATTATGTAAAATTAATCATTTACAGAATTCTTAAATGATATCAAATAATACAATTCCTCCTTCTGCTTCCTTTTATAATTTTTCAGTATTTCGGAGAAAAACTATCAAATTGATTTAGAGAAGCGAAGCCGAACAATAGCCAATTAGGCCGGGGCTACACGGAGGCTGCCCCCCCCCCCACACACACACACACCTTGCTCTATACAGCCAAAACTGTGCCGGTCTGCAGTTTCCAAATTAACTGTAGATAGAAATAATTTGACCACATGTTTCTGCAGTTTAGCTGCTTTGTCATGGCCGCAACGGCAGGCGTTATCCAGACTTCAGACAAAACATGGACACTTTCTTTCAGAAACACACTGTTCTCTTTTGAAGCTCAGTTTCATTATAGTGAATGGAGCCAAACTGTAATACCACGCACAGGACAGGGGTTGCACTGTTTTTAATGTGCACGCAGATTTTTGGGACCTTTCTAAATCTTATTTTGCATTCGGGCCAATCCTCTGAATTTTTTGGGCAAACACACTATAGGGGACATTTACAAAGCCTGTGTCCTGGGCGTACGCCAGGATGAAGGTGCAAATTCGCCCCTTATCCCTGGCGTATGACAGAAGTATCCCCTGCTCATCCAATGGGCGCGTAGGGGGGAGGGGCACGTCAAGGCAGAAAGGAGGTGTGGCCTCCTCCCACACCTGATTTACACTTGCAGGCATAAATCATGATACAAATCTACACCGTGCGCCTCTTAGTAAATTCGGCCAGGAAAAAGGGGGCAGGGCTGCATTTAAAGCGGCACTATCAGCAGGTTCTTTCCATAGAACCTGCTGATATGCCGCAGTAGCTGTGTACCACGCATTGTTTGGTAAATCGCTAAATGCACTTATGCAAATTACTTGCATAAGAGCATTTAGGACGTTGCTCGGGGCCGGAGAGCATCGCCGCGCCATGCCCGCCCACTATGCATATTCATAACTGCATAGTGGGCTGTATACACTGCCGCTGTGCTGCAAAGCAGTCCCACTGGAGACAGGCTGCTTGCCGCGCACCGCCGATCCTCTCGGAGGTCCCTAAAAACGTAAGTATAGAGTTTATCTTATACTTACGGACTGAGGGACCTCCGGGAGGGTCGGTGGCAGCCCGGGGGTTTGCTCATGCGCGGGAAGCAGCCTGTCTCTGGCGGGACTGCTTCCCAGCACAGCGACAGTGTATACAGCCCACTATGCAGTTAGGTATATGCATAGTGGGCAGGACGGGAGGGGGCGGACTGGGCGGGGCGCATCGATGCTCTCCGGCCCCGAGCAACGCCCTAAATGCTCTTATGCAAGTAATTTGCATAAGTACATTTAGCGATTCACAAAACAATGCGCAGGAGGAAAGGGGTTAAAGTAGTGGCTATGTACTACTGTGGTACACAGCTACTGCGGCATATTAGCAGGTTCTCTGCTGAAAGCGCCACTTTAAGCCTTCGATTTAAGGTTATATTTTAAGCGACTCTGCACCCACAATCTGCCCCCCCCCCAAGACCGCTCATGCCATCGGATAGCCGCTTTTAATCAAAGATCTGTCCTGCGGTCTGTTCGGCAGGTGATGCAGTTATTGTCCTAAAAAACAACTTTTAAACTTGAGAGCCTGTGTCAAATTGGCGTGGCCAGAGTACCCGTGCCCTAGGCTTGCTTCCCTGCTCCGTGCCCTTCTCATCGTCAGGAATGCCCCTGGCAGGAGTTCTACTAATCATCACTTGTCTGAACACTGCACATGTGCCGTACCGAACCAGCACATGTGCAGTGTTCAGACAAGTGATGATTAGGAAAAATTCTGCATGGGGTGTTCCTAATGGTAAAGAGGGTGGGGAGGAGGGACGGAGGGGCGTAGCAGGACTAGGGCATAGACACTCTAGGCCCCGCCAACACTGCAAGTTTAAAAGTTGTTTTTTAGGACAATAACTGCATCACCTGCCGAACGGACCCCAGGACAGATCTTGGATTAAAAGCAGCTTTGAGGTTTTTAAACAAAAGTAATTTACAAATCTGTACCTTCTGAACCCAGTTGATGTTACTTTTCTTTTCCTCCACAGTAGGGATGCACGATGCACCGAAATATCGATACTACCATCGATATTTCGGTGAAAAAAAACGGTTCGATACCAGGATTTCCTGGTATCGAAACTTTAAGTTAAGCTGAGAACACGGTGGGCGGCTAGCTGAGCGCCGGCCGTGTTCTCTATGTGCCTCCCCCTGCCCCCTGCAGTCTCCTCCTCTGCTCTCCCTCCCTCCCCTCCCATTGCCGCCAATTTCAAATAGCCGGCACTTAGCTATTGCTAGTGCTGGCTATTTAAGTATATAGATGCCGCTGTCACACTGACAGCGGCATCTGACCCCTCCTGAGCCCGCTCCATATACAGCGGGGGTCGGCTACTGTGTGTAACAGACCCCCGCTGCTGGTGTCTCTCTGATAACAGAGTCCGGCTCCGCCAGACTCTGTTATCAGAAAAATGATTTATGCAGAGGAGCCGGAGCTGCACGGAGGAGAGCGGCTGGAGAGGGAGAGCGGGAGAGGAGGACGGGGGAGAAGGCTGGAGGGAGAGCGGGAGGTCCGGGAGAGAGGAGTACGGAGAGGGAGAGCGGGATGTCCGGGAGAGGAGCCGGAGCTGCACAGAGGAGAGCGGCTAGGGAGGGAGAGCGGGAGGTCACGGAGAGAGGAGGACGGAGAAGGCTGGAGGTGGGGAGGATGAAGAGGGAGAGCGGGGGTCTGTGAGATCCAGGAGAGGAGGCCGGGGGAAGTGCAGCACATGTGAGGATCTAGCCGGCTGGCAGGTGGGGGAGGTGGCCGGGGCTGAGAGGAGCAGATAAGATCGGCTGTAGTGTGTGGGATCCTGTGTAACCTCCTCTTCTCTTCCTCCGCAATCTTGGTAACTGGTGCAGCAGAGCTATCTTAGTGATGGGTGGTGCAGCAGAGCTGTCTTAGTGATGGGTGGTGCAGCAGAGCTGTCTTAGTGGTGGGTGGTGCAGCAGAGCTGTCTTAGTGATGGGTGGTGCAGCAGAGCTGTCTTAGTGGTGGGTGGTGCAGCAGAGCTGTCTTATCGCTTGGTATAGCAGAGCTGTCTCAGTGATGGGTGGTGCAGCAGAGCTGTCTTAGTGATGGGTGGTGCAGCAGAGCTGTCTTAGTGGTGGGTGGTGCAGCAGAGCTGTCTTAGTGGTGGGGGGTGCAGCAGAGCTGTCTTAGTGGTGGGTGGTGCAGCAGAGCTGTCTTAGTGGTGGGTGGTGCAGCAGAGCTGTCTTAGTGATGGGTGGTGCAGCAGAGCTGTCTTAGTGGTGGATGGTGCAGCAGAGCTGTCTTATCGCTTGGTATAGCAGAGCTGTCTCAGTGATGGATGGTGCAGTAGAGCTGTCTTAGTGATG
Organism: Dendropsophus ebraccatus; assembly: GCF_027789765.1. NCBI lineage: Eukaryota > Metazoa > Chordata > Amphibia > Anura > Hylidae > Dendropsophus > Dendropsophus ebraccatus. Next base: position 192,257,922 of record NC_091455.1, read on the forward strand.
GGTGGTGCAGCAGAGCTGTCTTAGTGGTGGGTGGTGCAGCAGAGCTGTCTTAGTGGTGGGTGGTGCAGCAGAGCTGTCTTAGTGATGGGTGGTGCAGCAGAGCTGTCTTAGTGATGGGTGGTGCAGCAGAGCTGTCTCAGTGATGGGTGGTGCAGCAGAGCTGTCTTAGTGATGGGTGGTGCAGCAGAGCTGTCTTAGTGATGGGTGGTGCAGCAGAGCTGTCTTTTTGCATGGTATAGCAGAGCTGTCTCAGTGATGGGTGGTGCAGCAGAGCTGTCTTAGTGATGGGTGGTGCAGCAGAGCTGTCTTATCGCTTGGTATAGCAGAGCTGTTTTAGTGATGGGTGGTGCAGCAGAGCTGTCTTATCGCTTGGTATAGCAGAGCTGTTTTAGTGGTCAGGCTATTTGGAAGAGCAGAATTGTATTAATGATAATGACTAGTGACTATATTTCTACCCCTGTGTTTTTTTTTTTTTTGTTTTTTTTTTATACTTTACTAAGTATCGAACCGGTATTGAGTATCGAAATAAAAAAGTTAGTATCGGTATCGAACTCAAAATTTTGGTATCGTGACATCACTACTCCACAGTACCTCCTTAAGAATGCAAACTTATACTCAATATGAACCAACAGATATTTTACTATTGACGTTCACTGGCCTTGATTGATAGTTCTCTCCCTATATGTAAACAGGGATAGATCTATCAATCAAATCAACAGGGTCTACCGCGATTACTAGGATCCATGGTCGCAGTTACAGAACAGCCGTATATATATATTTATTTGTCAATGTTTCATGCTGCCTGAACCACCAAAACTATTGACTAGTCCTCCTCATTGTAATGATGCAATGAGGTGAAATTGGGATTTAGGACCCTCTTTCAGGGATCAGAGGTCGATCCATAAAAAAAAACAAAAAACATAACACCTTCAATGATCTGTAAACACGAAGCACTCCCTTTCCACATTTCCATCTGTCTGCGGATATAGCCCCCCGTCACAGTGCGCCAGGCCTAACCCCTTGAGTTAACATTTAATTAGGCAGAACAAATCAATAGGAATTCTGCGCTACTGCAATTGCCACACTGATTAACAGGATGCATTGCTTTTCTGAACAATTACAGCCATCTGTCAAGATCCATCCCTAATTCATTAGAATTCGCAGAATTCCTTAATGTAGCATATCTGATTATCTCGTACACGAGACGCTCCTGGATGACTAAGCAGTAGCCGCAAGTTATCTATTTTACAAGGGAAAGGCGGAGGCAGAACATTAGTTATTGTACTACGTGCATTTTGTTGGAGAAAGTCAAGAGGCTAGTATATAGACTAAACTGGCCATAAAGCATTAAAGGGGTTCTCCAGCGTTAGAAAAACATGGCCACGTTCTTCCAGAGTACCACGACTCTTGTCTTCAGTTTGGGTGCAGGTTTTGTAACTCAGTTCCATTGAAGTGAATGGACCTTAATTGCAACCAATACCCAAACTGGAGACAACAGTGGTGCTGTCTCAGGAAGAAAGCCACCATGTTTTTCTAACACTGGAGAATCCCTTTAAGGGTACGTTCACACTTACCGGATCCGCAGATGATTTTCTGCTGCAGATCCGCAGCAGATTTCATTTAAATAACTGAACACAGCATCAAATCTGCTTCGGATCCTGTAGGTGTGAACGCACCCTAAAAGGGGCATCTGTAGTTCCACAATACAAATGGCTTGAAAAGGACAGAAAAAAAAATAAAGAAGAAAAAAAGACACAGGGGTGCTATATAGTGTAGTAGGTATTGAGGCACTGGAAATATATATTTAAAAAAAAAAACGTGATTGTCAGACTAACCAGATGGTGGTAAATGACCCCTGAATAGGTAGACATTGTGGGTAAAGATAAATTCCTTAGCCGGCTAGTAATAAATAAATCTGGGAGTCCTCATAGATGCCCTCATTTTCTAAGAAGGAGAGTACTATCTTGAGACCCAAAGTATGTTCTATATTTGAATACAGGGAAGTAACATCCAACGAAATTATCAAATAATCTGAATTACAGCTTCTTAAAGGGGAAATAGCAAATTAAGCTAATATAACCTGTTGATAACCCCCTATAGCGCCCAAAACACTGAGGAGGAAAGTATGTCTCTTACCTTCCTCTTTGGCATTGTGCCAGTGCTGTTAGTTGGGGTAAACCGTTAGGAGCGCTGCTGCGTCATCCGGCCAGCCCACTCCATTTATTGTCATTAGAAGGGGAGGGCCGGATGACGCAGCAGTGCTCCTAATGGTACTCCGAAGATTAACACAGACTAACAGTGCAGAACCGGCGCCAAGGAGGAAGGTAAGACACATACCTTCCTCCTCAGCGTCCCGGGTGCTATAGGAGGCTATCCGCAGGTTAGATTTATCTAACCTGCGGATAGTTGAACTTTAAGATCAAGTAGTAGTGAGGTGGAATCCTTCAAGTATGAAGGCAACTTCACCAATTTCTGTAATTTTCTGTAAATTCAGGTCGACAGAATGAGACTGTTGACTCGCAAAAGAGCCAATACCTGAAATAATCGGCCTGCCTGGTAGATTTAATTCTTTTTTTTGTGCACTTTAGGCAGGTGATGGGAAAAAAAGGCAATACTTGGGGATTACTCCTGTAAAAATATTTTCTTATTTAAAAAAAAAATACAATACAAATGGCGCTTATAATGGAATCTGGAAATTCCCATCAACAAAACCTTTATGGGTTAGGCTAAAGGGAATGTGTCATCAGAAAAAGACTTATTGTTTAAATATTATTTTTATGTTAAACATATTTTTGAAGAATTTTTGGTGACATTTTTTCTAATTTTCCAGTTTTCTATGTTATAAAATAATCCTGAGATCTTGCAATTTTCATTTTTACCACTGGGGCTAAAACTAAGCTGAGACTTCCTGTTTTGTCTGTGGTGATAAAAGAGGCTGCTGTTAAGTGAGCTGTACAGCATTGCAGCGTCATGTGACACCAGTAGGAGACAATTCCTCTTCCTGGGGAATGACCTCCTCAATGGTCACGGAGAGTATGCTCAGTATGTTTCACATTCATTTAAAGGGGACAAACTGTCTATTGTAGTCTATGTCCAGGAGTTTTGCTGTAAAGCATGTCACTAAATGATGGGAAAAAAAAGTCCAGGCAATATGGGAGCCCCCATAACAATGTACAAAATATTTAAAAAAATTACAGTCAGAAAATAGAAACAGATAAGAAGAAAATAACATGTTTTTTTTGCTTCTAATTCTAATTAGTAAAAGAAAATGTAGGTGATAGATTCCCTTTAAGGTCAGATGTACAGATTCCTACGCAGAATTTCTTAAGACCCTGCATATAAAGGTTCTGATCTCATCCCATCATAAATACTATGAGACTTAATATGCTCAAAGTTTTCTTTAATATAAAAATAAAATGGAAAACGCTCCAATATACCATCTGCCAGATGGTGCACATTTATTTTCTTAGCAGATGAGGTGATGAGATGGAAGCAGATTTCCTGCCTGAAAATGCAAATCATTATCAGTTTGAGCAAAGATCAGAATCGTGTTTGCTAAATGTTCCAAGAGACATGCGGAGAACCATAATAGGGGGGTAAAAAAATATAGATGTATATATAGGGCTGGATCTATCACCTCAGCGGGTGTACATCACATGGTGTTAAATACATAAGCAAGTTCACAATGTCAGAAATTCGGATTAAATAGATGACTCAGACATCCATGGAGCAAGTGTGGGAGAAAATATTCAAATATTCTTCACAGTAAAAGCTGGAATTTACATTGGGAGGAGTTCTTGGCTTATATCTATCTGATGGATCCCATAGGCTCATAGGGTAGATAGATAGATAGATAGATAGATAGATAGATAGATAGATAGTGATGTGTGTCAGGAATTTTTATAATGTATAATGCATAGTCAGCTCAGTATACATATTGGAAATGGACCAAGTGCAGTTATGGTATTGTTCAGGGCCCAAAATCATGGTCTGCTGCGAGTCCTGCAAAGTAACATTACACATTTGGGAAGCTGCAATACTTCCAGACACATGTACTTCATATAAGATGTTTACGGTGGCGTTCACACTGGAAATGTATGTTTTTTTGACACAGTTATTAAAGTGGAGTGCATTTACAGTACTAATGTATAGTATTGAGCGAACTTGTAGAAAGTTGGGTTGAGCAACGTTCGTCCGAACCTGAACGCATGGCATTTGACTCCCGGCGGCTGGAGAAGTTGGATGCCGCCCTAGGGCTGCCAGGGAAACATGGTTACGGCCTATGTATTCTGTGCTTTATAAACTCTCCATTTTCATCTTGGCCTCTTTTACCTATAGGTCAAACTGTGTCCCTCCAGCCGTTTTACAACTATAATTCCCATTGGGCCTGACCAGCCGAAGCCCAGGCATGATGTGAATTGTAGTTTTGTATAATGTGCTGCCAACTCAAGGGCGAAAAGGAGATCCATTCTTTTTTCTTCTTTTTTTTTTTTTGGGGGGGGGGGGGTCAATATAAGTTTTACATCCTTGCATAAAAGGAGTTGAGGAGTTGAGAAAAAGACCCTAAGGAGGGTAAGATTTTTACAAGTTTAGGGGAAAAAAATTCAACATGGACAGTTTGTATTGGTAAACTATTGTAAAGGGATGCGAAGGAGTCTTTCTATATGCCGCCTTCCACCCATTTACCATAAGGCTATGTGCCCACAGCGCATGAGACTGGCCGTTCCGTGACCCGGCCGGGACACAAAATGCCCGGTCTTTGAGAAGATCAACCCGGCCGGTACGGATCATCGCACCCGCATCAGAACTACCCACAGCACACTATGGAGCTTGTGGCCGAAGCCGCTCGCTCCACAGTGACCACTGACATGTCAGTTCTTTGCAGCGCCGCAGGGGATACGGGCCAGAGCGTATACTATGTGCCATAGACAGCTATGTAACACAAAAATATATGTTGTGTGAACATAGCCTAATACAACATACCAGGAAATAGAAATCTTAAAGGAGAAGTCCTATGAAATTAAAAAACAGGCAGACAGACAGGGGGTGCAGGAAAATAAATAAAGTAAACTTACCTGTCCCTGTGCCTCCATAGCACTGCTCAGGGTTCCGGATGACATTTTCTACTGGAAACCAGGTATGTCATATACCCAGCTCTTCCAGCTGCAACGTCATGGCCTGGCTGAGCGCTCAGCCAGTCAGTGATTACATTGGTGTCCCACTGATTGGCTGAGCAGGCAATCGATCACCTGGGTATGTGATGTCGATCACCCGGGTATGTGGCTGTCAACGGGACCCAGGACCAGCGCTACAGGGCACATGGACAGATAAGTTTACTTTATTTATTATTTTTCCGCAACCCCTACCTTCCTCCTGTTTTTCCCTTTTTTAACAAAAAAAGATTCACCTAGCAATAGTTTCTTTTTCCACAGTATAAAACTTATTGTAAAGTCTAGCCTATAACCCTCCACCCTGCACAATAGACATATTTAGTATAATTCACTCACACCCGGGGCCATGACACAGCACAGAAAATGCTTTGGATTGTGTCAGGCAGGTCAGCGTGATACCCAAAGCAGATGTTCTTGAGACGACACAACAAGATCATTCATTTCGCAGACGATCACTTGAAACTTGAAAGGTCAGGTGACGGAGGATTTTTTTTCAAAGCGGCGACGTTCTAAATAAAACCAAATGAAGCGAGACGAGAAATACAAAGACATTTCTTAAATATTTCATAGGAAGCGTCAGAAGAATTAAAGGGGATGTTCACGCACCATGGAGTCACTGTGGAAATTTTGAAAAGCTTCAAATCTACACTAAAATTTGCAAATGTAACACATTGTGGATTTTCTATCCTGCAAAATTTTAGCCATGTACATAGGCTAAATTCCAAATACAATCCGTATGTAAATCCATGTAAAAACTCACCCCGACAGGTTTCAGTAGGAACCCGCATGGTAATTTATACAGCACAATTTTATTTGAAACAGGTTTGTAAATTTTAGAAATACTGTCAATTCTCTATCGTCATGGAAACCATGTCTAAAAAGTCTGAATGTAGATAAGCGCCATTCAATGGGGTTAAATATTCAGCCAAAATCCACAGCATAGAAATAAATAATCTTTGGCAGAAATTGCGAAAAAAAATTAATTCCCACACGGATCCATGGCAAAAATAGGACTTCAAAATGTGTAGTCTGAACTTAGGTCAGATAGGCTGCCCTGACTAAGGATAGAGATGTTCGAAACACGTTGGCTGTATTTTACTTAAGATATTTAATAAAGAAACCCTGTTTTAAAGGGGTTATCCAGGCTTAGAAAAACATGACTGCTTTCTTACAGACATACAAGAGGGGGGGGGGGGGGCAGTAGGGCGCCTCCTGGTGTAGTATATTAAAACAGATGCTCCAAACGGGTGAGTTACACAATAGAAGCACTCACCTAGTGGAGTTGTGCAATTGGATAGGCACAACTCTATGGAGAGTGTCTGTATAGCACTACCGCAGCTTCTCCTGGGACCACCAAACCAAAGGGTGTATGGAAATGTGCAGGGTAGGATCCAACGGATTTCAGGACCATAGAAAACCCAGGTATATATTGGGTGCCGGTAGGCTAGATAGTGGACTTGTAAGGGAACATCCACCGCGGGATATATCCAGATGAACCGATCCCACGAATAATATGGTACAAATAATGCCATTTTATTTCACAATGCGTTTCAGCCAGCCAAGTGAAGGACAGTCTTTCTCAAACGGATGAAAAAAATTTAGTGCGAACCCAGCCTAAGAGTACTATTACACGGAACGATATTCGGCCAAATCGGCCCTATCCAGGGCGATTATCGTTCCGTGTAATAAAGACAACGATCAGCCAATGATTGTTGTCATCGGCCGATCGTTGATATAGGTTCTGACCTATAATCGTCGGGCACCAACCGCGCACCGCCAAGTGTGATACCGGTGCACGGCCCATGCTGACAATATGCAAAGAGGAATACATACCTATCCAGGTTGCAGGGCTCCTCTTCCTCCATGCTTCTCCCCGGGTCCCACGCCCTGAAGCTTCAGAGCGGCCTGCCTCAGCTGACAGGCCGCTCAGCCAACCACAGGCCGGGACCGCCGCGGCCAGTGATTGGCTGAGCGGCCTGTCAGCTGAGACAGGCCGCTCTGAAGCTGGAGCGCACAGACCCGGGGAGAAGCACAGAGGAAGAGGAGCCCTGCCACCTGGACAGGTAATGTATAAAGTTTAAGCAAGGGCTGCAAAGACATCGGTAACGATGTCCCTGCAGCCCTTAAACGATTATCTAGCAGATCGGCGCTCGTTTACAGGTATTATCGGGCCCCCATCGGCCGGTGTAATAACACCCTAACTGATGGACCAGGACTGCACTGTAAAACATCTAAACATCTCCAGGAGAAAAACAACTCAATCCACTTCAGATCATTACGAGACACAATCACAGGCTGGCTTTCATCGATAGCTGAAATTTTTTGTATTAACATTTGTACAAAGTGCGCTTAATCCAATTATTTTACAAAATAATTTTTTTTAAAAAGGAAAAGAAAGGCATAAAAAGCAAAATAGCTTTCAGTACAAAACCAGTTGTTTTAAGAGCTATCTATACCACTTGCATTTTTTTTTTTTTTTTTGAAAATTTTCCTCCACAAGAAACAATAATGAAAGGCAATAATAAAGCATCGCTTCTAGTGTAGAACACAACCACTCATGGAGGCGTCGTGCGGGGGCATATGTGGTGTCTACTGGGCCACAATACAAACCTGTAGGTGATGGAAAAGAAACGTGTATTTCTCTACAGTGTTCTAGGTAGGTAGCTAAAAAGTTGTACAAAGTGAAAGGCGAATCTTATACAGGTAACATACTGGTGCAATGCGGATACAGGACACATATTGAAGCGTATGTATTTTAAAGGGGTTAAAAACAGCACCAGCATTACTCTCGTCCTTAGTTTGGGTGTGGGGTTTTGCAGCTCAGTTCCATGGAAGTGAATGGAGTTGAATTGTAATACCACACACAACCTGAGGACAAGGGGTGGCGCTGTTCTTGTAAGAAATTAGCTGGTTTTCTTTTCTAATCCTGTATAATCCCTTTAATTCCTCTCCATATACTTCAAAGTTTGTTTTCCATAAGCTTCTGAATTATTTCCAGTGCAGGTTACTAATAAAAAATAAAAAAGTGATCTGGATGATGTCCAGGTGCAAGTTCTCGACTTTTTGCCGGCACTAAGTTTTATACATGAGGCCTAGTTTGTTGACTTCTTAGTTAATGGTTAATCCCCCCACCGGCAAGAATGCATCAACTTTGTTCCAGTACGGGACTGTCATGCATGCTATACTGACGGGAATCATCCAGACGGTAAAATCTCATGTTTCACAGTTAGACTCTGTACTAGTCTATGGGAAAAAGGATAACTACCACAGCTGGCCATATACCTTCGGCCCTGTTTATATCACATTTTCTTCCTATGTTTGGACCATACATCTACTATATACATTAAAAATATACAGAAAAGAAAACCAGTATACAGGTGCATAGTGAATGGAGCCTGAAGCAGATAGTGCCATACTATCAATTTTGTCTGGCAACCAATCACAGGTCATTTTGAGAAAGAGGCCTGTTGGGCGCCATGCGTCGTTTGATGGAATATAGAACAGAAACCATGACAGTAGTGTGAAGAGGGCCTTAGCGGCATTTAAAGTGTCAGGGTCCTATTACACGGGCCAATGCAGGCACGATCAATAATGTAAATGAGATCGGCGCTCATTTACTGAGCCTATTACACAGCTCGATTATCGATTAGCAAGGGCTGCACAGACATCATAGAGATGTCCGTGCATCCATTGCCCTAAACTGTTCATACATTACCTCTTCGCACTCCCGGTCTTCTCCTGCCTTCTGCTTGCTTCCCAGCACGTGGTGGTCCCAGCTAGTGATTGGCTGAGCGGCCTGTCAGCTCAGAGGAGCTGCAGCGCACAGTGCTGGGAAGCAAGCAGAAGTCAGGAGAAAACCGGGAGCGTGAAAAGGTAATGTATGAATAGTTTATTCAATTGATAGCTGTTACACGTAGACCGATGCCCGATGATTTTAGGTCTGACCCTGACGAAATGATAAGCCAATGATCGTGTCATCGGCTGATCTTTGTCTCTATTATGCTGCGTTTACACGTAACGATTATTGGCCCGATCGTACGATTAGCGATGTCGGATTTACGATTTTTTTTTTTATAACGATCAGCGTTTAGATGGTACGATATATCGTACAAAATTCGCCTATCTCACACATTGGTTAAATCGGCGAACGACTGTTCACATGGAACGATTTGCGCATTTTTTGCGTACGATGAACGACGATTTGATGACCTGATGAAAGATCAAAATGTACGATTTATCGTGCGTCGTTCGATCGTTCGCTGCGTTTACACGTACGATTATCATTCTAATTTGACCGTTATCGCGCAAATTTGCACGATAATCGTTACGTGTAAACGCAGCATTACATTAAGGGATAATCAGCTTGATTTGGGCAATTATCGCTCCATGTAATTGGGCCCTTACTGACACTTGGAAAAAAAACATGTATGTGTCGTGTAGATATGTTAAACGTTTTGATCAATCAGGGTCTGGTGCGCTAGATAAAGCCAGGAGAAGCACACCCATTTGAACTTCATTCTCTGGATCAATGCCCGATCCGACTTGTTGCATGAGCCAGGCTCCATTGGAGCCTATCTGCTTCAACAAATTGGACAAACAGCAAGCTGAAGGGTGAAGTACTCAGCTGTGTTCTTCTCCCAGCTATATCTAGGCCTCAGCACGAAGACCCTGACCAATGAAAAGTTTCGGATATCTCATCAATCTTGCCCACAAAATCCCTATTGGATTGGAAAAGGCAGCCATATTGGTTATTTCTTAGCTTTAAATTTCTTTAAGGTATTGAAGGAAATGTTTGTAAATTCACTTACAAAAAATTCCCGCTGCGTGAAACTATTCCTATAAGAAAATTGCTATCATTTGCGTTTTATACAGAATTTTAATGTTTAGAGTACTTATATGATTCAGAAATAATAGCAGCTAGATAATAACAGCTTAGAGTTTCAGAAAAGAGGACACGATTTCCTATTCCTGTGAGGATAGCCTCGCCTTTGTCACTCAAGTTATTCTGTAGTGTGTGCGATATTCTTAAAGGGGATCTTAAAGGGATAGTCCAAGATAAAACTAAGTTGTCCCCTATCCACAGAGATTGCAGGAGTCCGACCTCCATACCACATGCCGTACACGTGACTTTGAATAAAGCCAAGTGTACGGCACAAGACCCACGGCTCTATTCATTCCTATGGAACCACCAGAAAGAGCCAAGTGCTGTGCTCTTCTCTCTCAGACAGCTCCATTCATTTTCTAGTGGAAAGGGGAAAAGTTAGTTTTATCTTGGAATACCCCTATAGGGTATATGCACACAGAGTAATTCTCGAGGAAAACCCTGTGCGGAATACGCCGCTTGGTCCCCTGCGCTCCCATCTGAATTTCTGCCTGTCAGATAGGCTCGGGCAGATTCCGTTGTCCTCCCAAAGAATTGACAAGACAATTCATTGGGCGGACAGCGGAAACTGCCGGAGCATATAATGGAGTCTATGGAGCCGGCGGAGAGGGAAGCGGGAGCGCGCAGGGAGAAGCGGCAGATTCCGCATGGAGTATTCAGTGAGAATTACTCTGTGTGCACATACCCCTTTAAAAGTAACATTTGGCAAGTGATAAAAATAATCAAGGAACTTGAATTTTTAAACACAACGGGGGGAGATTTATCCAACAGGTGTAAAGTAGAATTGTCTTAGTTGCCCCTAGCAACCAATCAGATTCCACTTTTCTTTCCCGACAGATTCTTTGGAAAATGAAAGGTGGAATCTGATTGGTTGCTAGGGGCAACTAAGACAATTCTACTTTACACCAGTTTGATAAACCCCCACTAACGCATTTCGAAGGCCAACCATCCTTGGTCTGAGACGGCACAGAGCACCAGGCTTGCCGAGGTTCCTTAACGGTTAATCCCAATTCAGCAACGTAAAGACGGAGCAAGATGATGCATCCTGCTCGGTGACAATGCTTGTACTGCATACTACAAAGAGAAGCAGCTAAAAACAAATCACATTATGTCAGGGCTGCCCAACTGGCCGCCATCCAAAGCTTTTGTATGACCTTCAGCATCCCCAGGGACCGGCACAGTTTAATTGTATGACATCACCGTTCTGTACAGGAATCCAGCCAGCAAGCATATATTTGTAACTGAATAAGCACAGTGACTTGGATAGGCCTATACTGTATAAATCAGGGGCTAAATGCTTATAAAGAGCAATTTTGCTACAATCAGCACAATTTGTTTATGGGAATACCAATCCAATCAAATAAAATGAAGGCTCTTTCATGTGGCCTGATATGGGGCCGTGCAAGGACACCATTGAGCGTTTGCATTGCCTTCAGTAGGCATGATTAATGGCATGGTCGGGCTGCATGAATGATCACTGTATCGTTTGTGCGGCCATTTACACAGGGAGATACGTGGCTTACAACATGTTCTAAAATCGTTGTTCGCAAAAAATTCGCAGATCGCTCCGTGTAAACAGTCGTTTGCCGATTTAACCAATGTGTGAGATAGGCTTAAGCGATCGCAAAACGAATTTCCGTATGATATATCGTACCGTCTAAACGCTGACAGTTATGAAAAAAAATCTGTTACTTTGACATCGTTAATTGTACGATCGGGCCAATTATCGTTTCGTGTAAATGCAGCATAGGTTGTTTGTGTTTCAACATGTTGAAAGGCAACGACAGACAACGATCAGCCAACATTGTTCATGTTGGCTGATCGTTGTCTTCTATTACACCAGACGATTATCGGCCGTAATGGCCGAGTTCCACCTGGAAAACAGGAATACAGCCTGGGCCATAGGCTGTATCCATGTTTTCCAGGTGGAACTCGGGCTGTCTCCACCTTCTCCACGAAACGGGAAAACAGCGGGATTCAGATGCCGATGGTTTGGGTTCGTTCGTACCTGAACCTTGGCCTGGTTCGCTCATCTCTAGTTCTAACTGTTAGATTTCAACTGCTCAGGTTTAAACTTAATTTAAAAAAAAAACACCAAAATTGGGGTCGGACCTCCACCAGTTAAGGCCCTATTCCACGGAACGATTATCGTTCATGTCGGCTGATCGTTGCAGTCGCTTGTTTTTCAATATGTTGAAAAACAAGCGAATGACATAGCAGCGATCTGCTGTCGTCGTTCCGTTGAATAGGAGCATCGGCAGCAGACTCTGCTATATCCTATGGGCTGCCCGGACGATCAGCGATCCTCCGAGCAGCCCCCCCGCAGCTCCCCGCCGCCCCCTCCCGCACTCACCCGCTCGCTGCAGCCGCGCTAAATAGCGGCGGCAGCGAGCGGGGAACGAGGAGCAAACGAGCGCTGAGAGCGCTCGTTTGCTCCTCTAAACGACCCGTGTAATAGGCCCTTTAGACATTGATGGTCTTTCCTGAGAATAGCTCACGGAGTGTTCCGATCTGATAAAGTGATAACACTTTGCTGGTGTCATCACCTGATTAGCAGGGGTCTCATCTCTAGCACTTTCACTGCTTCCTAAGGCGCTATAACACAAAACGATTATCGGCCGTATTCGCCCATTACGGCCGATAATCGTCTGGTGTAATAGAAGACAACGATCAGCCAACATGAACGATGTTGGCTGATCGTTGTCTGTCGTTGCCTTTCAACATGTTGAAACACAAACGACTTATGCTGCGTTTACACGAAACGATAATTGGCCCGATCGTACGATTAACGATGTCAAAGTAACAATTTTTTTTTTCATAACTGTCAGCGTTTAGACGGTACGATATATCATACGGAAATTCGTTTTGCGATCGCTTAAGCCTATCTCACACATTGGTTAACTCGGCGAACGACTGTTTACACGGAACGATCTGCAAATTTTTTGCGAACGACGATTTTAGAACATGTTGTAAGATCAAAATGAACGATTTCTTGTTCGTCGTTTGATCGTTCGCAGCGTTTACACGTACGATTATCGTTCAAATTCGATCGCTATTGTGCGAATTCGCACGATAATCGTTCCGTGTAAACGCAGCATAAGGTAGCAACGATATGCTGCCGTCACTCCATGCAACAGGAGCTGTGGCAGCAGACCCCTGCTATCTGCTATGGGATGCCCAGACGATCTAGCGATCACCCAGGCAGCCCCCCCGCATATCCCCACGGCCCCCTTTTCCATCGCTCCACGTAATAGGGGCTTTAGGACAAATGGACTATAATAGATATTTACTAATGCCCTTTTTCTACACAGTCAACAGCTGTAAAGTGAAATGCTGCGCGCAACCTCATTGAAGTGAATAGAGCTGGGGATCCCTAAAAAACCTTCCTGTGCAGGAAGAATTTAGAAGGGGATACAGTGCTAAACCAAAGCTGAGGCCTCTAGGTTTTCAGAAACAATGGGAGCACCAGAGGCCACCTACTGATAATAAGAGATAGGACACCATTTAAAGGGATATTCTAGAGCAAAACAATTCTACTAAATCAGCCATTCTCAGAAAGTTATACAGATGGTAAACTGCATCTATTTGAAAAAAAAAAAACAATCAAGCCTTTCAATACTTATGAGCTGCTGTATGTCCCGGAAGAAGTCATGTACTGTAATTCTTTCCAGTCTGACACAGTGCTCTCTGCCGCCACCTCTGTCTGTGTTAGGAACTGTCCAGAGCAGCAGCAGATTCCCATAACCTCTCGGGTTCTGGAAAGTTCCTGACACAGACAGTAAATAAACTCTCACACACTTTATAGAGCTGAGTATGCTGCATGTGTATGGGGATCTTTTTTTTTCTTTTTTTGTAAACAAATAGAAGTATGGAGCAATCGTCGACAATGGCGGTGGTTGTCATGGAAAAAATCTGGAGAGATGAAAAAAAAAAATCAAGGAAATTCAAATTCCCCATCTGCTCACCTAGATCTGTACGGGAAGAGATGAAAACACAAGAGGAACATTTGCTGCACGATTGCACAAGGTCGTACGCCACAGATATATTATCTTTAGCTGCCCACACAATGAATGCTCATAACACCTCCGTATACATAGGAGCGGACCACCAGGGACCATCATGGATAGATAGACTCATAATTAGGCTCAGTCTATGGAAACACCGAGCTCTGAAGTCAGTGCCGAGGGGTTTAGCTGAGAAACCTTATGGTATAAATATGTTATTATCACCATCAACAAAACGTTCCGATACAAAAGGCAGGTTCACGGCAGATATATGGCTTAATATGCATCTCCAAGGAAACAACTAGAGAAGAGCACAACTCAAACATTAGAATGCCGGTGGCTGAAGAAGTTGGATGCAGCCCTAGGGAGTCCGGGAAAACATGGATACAGCCATAGGTCAATATCTTAAAGTGTATATCCAAGGATGACTAGTGTTACATGCAGAGCGGAGTAGGTTTGTAAACACTTAGCTTGTATTGGTCCCAAGTTACAGTCTGTATTATATCTCAGAGCAGTATTTACAATTCTACAGACATCAGAGCTGAAATCTCCCAGCATTCCTTGCTGAATCCTAATCTGGGGGATGTCATGAAGAACTCCTGGAAACAAGCATGCTGACTGTATCCAATAATTACACTCAGTGCCAAATAATGAACTTCTTGTATCTACATGTAAGTTGTACCCGTTACCAAAATAAACTTTTCTCATGTCAGAGTGTTCAGACCCTGACCGATCAAAGGAATGAGCAGGAAGGACGTGCCCCATAGACTTCCATTATGTGGCCATCTCCTCACACGACACAGAGACGGGAGGGGACTGCGCTGAGCACGACTCCTTCCATATCCTCCTGATCAATCACAATCTCAACACTCAGACCATGACTGATCAAAACTTTTTGAAAAAAAGTTTAAGTTCCTCTTTAAACTAAAAGTTTTGAGCTGTAGTATGGCACCGGTAGAAGTCTGTTGGGGACTACTGTATTTGTGCAGGCTTTTAATTTCTTGAAATGGATGATTTTCTCCTGGATTTATACCAAATGCACATGTGAGGTTGACACGTGACATTTTCTAGAGCAATGCTTCTAGGGAAAAACACTTCTATAACATGGTGCAGTATGGAAGAACAGTGACTATGGTCCCAAGTGGGGGGCACTGCTGCAACCACTGATTGGCTGAGCAGTCTTTATCCCACCGAGTCATGATGTACCTAGAATCTGTGAGAATGACATCTGGCAGGGTCCGGGAGCCCAGTGACACTTTGTGTGCGCACAGGGTCCAGTAAGTATACTTTCATTATGATGTTTCCTCCACCCCCTGCCAGCACAGAATTTTTGGATTTTGTCAGACTTCTTTAAGGCCCTTTTACACGAATCGGTTATCGGCAACAAGCGTTCTTAAAAATACTGAAAACCATGTACAAGTGACCCCCGATAATGATGAAACTTAATGGCTGCAAGAACAACACCGTGATCATTCGTGCAGCCCAGATGCTCAACTGGTATTGCCGTGTAATTGGCACTTGTTTGCGGCCGCTGACGGCCAAAGATGAGTATAAAACGGCCCTGTTTGTCAACAAAACACATAAAAATGAGGTCAGCCTGTTCTTGAAGGTACCATCGATACTAAAAGAAAGGCGGCAGCAGCAGGAATACGCAAGCCTGCCAGAATTTTGGCGGCCCAGGTGGCGGCTCTAGTTACAACTAGAGATGAGCAAACACACTGGACATTCGATTTCATCCAAACACGAAAGCTCCTACTGCCTAGACAGGTTGGATGCAGCCCTAGAGGGTCCTAGAAAATATTCCTTGTTTTTCTGGCAGCCTTGGGCTGCATCCAACTTCTTAAGCAACCAGGAGTCAAATGCTGAGCATTCTGGTCCGGACAAACATTCAAAATGATTATACTGTTTATGGATCCTACAGAAATCGGTGGGATAGGCAAAGAAAACACCTTCTTCTCATGCTCTACATTGTACACCTACGAAGAGGTTAACATTCGAGATTTAGAAGTAGAAGAAAAGAACCATTATAATTGTCAGGCTTATAATCCAGCTGCGGCTGAAGAATTTTCCACAGAAAAAATAAAAATAAAACTGAAGAACAGAACCAAATATTCTCTAATATGACCCAGTTTTCTTATAAGTATTTCATGATGGAAGAAATGATTATTTGCCACACGAATAAAGATATTATAATCTATCCAGTCCCTCTGATTTCAGTCACTTAAAAAAAAAAAAAGAAACAAAAACAATGCTCGGTGGTTTTATAATCCAAGTAAAGCTCCACAGCAGTTTTTTGACGCGTGGCGTGTCGCTGTCACATATCACAGTGTCAGGCGATGTTCACACACAATATTCTGTCCCTTTTTTTTTTTTTCTTATTGGACTAAATAACTGGTCATTTTAATTTAGTAAAATTTTACAGCCATGAAATTAAAGGGGTTTACTGGATAAGTTGCCCGTTTACACTGACCAATAGGCGAGGAATTGTACAGGAAAGTTTTCTGCTTGAATTTGAGCAAAATTGGAGCAGAATTCAAGCTACATTGACTTCTATAGGATTCCTCTTGGGAAATCCGCCCAAAAAATTGAAATGTCAAGTCTCGCTCCCACTTACATTTCCGCGTGTGCCATACACTCTATGCTGTGGTCAGGTGGAGATGCGAACGGGGAGGAGCGGCGGAATCTGCTGGAACTTCTCTGCGTAAATTCCCTAGTCTGAAAGCGCCCTTTGGGCAGAAAGTGGATCAGTGACGGAACATTCCACACGGAAATCCATTTGAACTCAATGGTAAATTGCTGTGCATCAATTTTCCGGTCAAAATTTTAAGCCTGGATTCAAAGAGGAAATTCCTTGCCTTTTGCTCAAAGTGAACTGGCCTTTAAACGGGTTATCCAGCGCTACAAAAACATGGGCACTTTCTTCCAGAGACAACCCCTCTCTTGCTTGGGCGGGTTTTTGTTGCTTAGTTCCATTGAAGTGAATGGAGCTTAATTGCAAACCGCACCTGAACTGGAGACAAGAGTCGTATTGTCTCTGAAAGAAAGTGGCCATGTTTTTGTAGCGCTGGATAACCCCTTTAAAGGGGTTATCCAGCGCTGCAAAAACATGGCCACTTTTCCCCCCTCTCTTGTCTCCAGTTCAGGTGTGATTTGCAATTAAGCTCCATTTACTTCAATGGAACCGACATTGAAACCCCACCCAATTTGGAGATAAGAGACGGGGAAAAGTGGCCATGTTTTTGTAGCACTGGATAACCCCTTTAAGCTGACTGATGGTCTATGCACAGGATGGGTTATCAATCAGTGGTTAACAGGGATGGTAGTAACTTCCTTCATTCACTGTGTACCAACCGGGCCTGGTTACTGCAGCTCCACTGCCATTCATTGGAACAAGAGAGGAGCTGCAGTTCTGCATCACCACCACTATACAAGAAAGTAAGAGCCTCCAGTCTCGTTCACTGTATAGTGTGGGGGTCCTTTAAGTTCAAGGTCAATTTTTTTCCCCAGACATTTATGGCTCAAAAATAAAAAAGAATTCTGTTATTGTGTTTGCGTGTGCTTGCATGTGTGTGCGTTGGGGTGGGGGCATCTATTTTAATCCCAAAAGAAACACCTGGTTTGGAAATTCCAAAAATGTTTGAAAAACATGGGCCAAATGGCAGAAAACTCTGCAAAAAATTTCAGACCTGACACCCGCCAGAAATCAAAACCTGCTAGAGCTTCGGTTGTCGAAGCATGATGGCAATTGTAGTTTTTCTACAGTCGTTCGTATTTAAACGATAATCGTTCTGTGTAATTGCAGGCAACGATCAAAAAATCGTTCATATGCCGTTGATCGTCGATTTAGATCTGAACCTAAAATTATCGTTAATCGTTCGCTGTAATTCCACATTCGTTCGCTCAAGTTCTGCGTTTTTTCACTATTCGTTAAGTGTAATTGCACATTGTTTATTGCTTTGCTGGGATCAGAAGGAATAAACGATCATAGTAACGATCGCAATAACGATCATAGTAACGATCGTAACTAACGACCATTGTTCTGTGTAATATGGTGAACGATTTCAGGTTAACGATAAACAATCTCGTTTACAATCGTTAACAATCGCTCTGTGTAATAGGACCCTTAAAGGAAACCAATCACCTCCATGAGGGAGTGTGACCTGGCTCCAGTAACTTATAGCTGCCAGCACCAGGAAGGCTGGAGACTTGGATGCTGAATCACAAGCAGCAAGGCTGTAAGTATACACTACTGCTTGTGATCTGGAAACTGACAGCACAAATAGATACATACATATCCTATACACATATCTTTGCTGTCAGTTTCCAGGGCTGCACAAACAATACAAGGCTCATTCGTGCAGCTCGGCCACCAGATTTATTGCGCCTTGTAATGGCAAAGCAAACGAGCGCCGATCTCACTGGCCGCTCATGGCCATCAAATTGTGTAATGTGAAAGGACCCTTAGGGGCTTTTAACACAAAACGATTTTTCTACAATTTTCTATCCTGTAAGCTGATATAGAACCAAAAAGAAACCAGTGTTACACAGCAGTAGATGCAAAGGATATAAATTAACACTTAACGCGCAGTGCTGATTCATACGGAGGTTTTACGTCCACCCACAGACTGTTATTTTACTAGTTATTCCTGTTACCTCTGAACCAAGGAAGTCAGAGTATAAAAGGCTCGGTTACTTTTTAAAGCAATACTCCGCCTGTTCTGAATCTCTACAGATGCCCTTGGATTTGGCAATCATGTAGCTGATCCTGAGCAGGTCTCGCAGATAATCCCGCTCGCCCTCTCGGTCACCGGTCTTCATCATCCGACAATAATCAGCTGGTAATTCCCATAGAAACGTTCGGTCACAGTGAGGTCTACAAAATCAGGATGAAATTCGATAGGAAAATTGTTCATGTTATGGATGTTGCACTAATAAAATATTATCAGGATCTTTCTGATCAGGGATGTATCCTTATAGCAGGGGGGGGGTCACACTTGTGGCCCTCCAGCTGTTGCAAAACTACAACTCCCATCATACCTGGACAGCCAAAGCTTTAACTGTCCAGGCATGATGGAAATTGTAGTTGTGCAACAGCTGGGACGCAGTTTGACACCTGCTACAGCTATAAGCAACATGGAATCAGTTTTCTTATTTTATATACATTTAATTGGTCAATTATTTCAATTGTTTATTAAAGGGGTTGTTTACCAAGAGATTTGTAATATATTTCTATTAAAAAATCTTAAGTCTTCCAGTACTTATCAGCTGCTGTATGTCCTGCAGCAAGTGGTGTATTCTTTCCAGTCTGGAGAGAAGAAGTTTTCTATGAAGATTTGCTATTGCTCTGGACAGTTCCTGTCATGAACAGAGAGCAGAGAGCACTGTGTCAGACTGGAAAGAATACACCACTTCCTGCAGGACATACAGCAGCTGATAAAAAATCTCAAGTCTTCCAGTGCTCTTACCTAGCGGCCACCTGTTATGCTTCATACAGTGTATGACGTCCTCATGTAGGTCCTCTCGTCTGACTTTCCATAGGGCAGTTAAGTTCTGTAACACACCACTGACACAGATTATACTATGGGGGAGCAAAGGGAGCACAGGGGGGCTGTTAAGATGAATCTATCATTGACTCGTGCCTTTTTACTTCTCGCGCTCTCTCTCTCTCTCTCTATATCTATATATATATATATATATATATATATATATATATATATATGGCTGCGTGAAGAATAGTACATATATGTTGACAATAAGCAAAATAGTAGAGGATAAAGCACAGCCACTACCTCTTGAGTGATGCT
Source organism: Dendropsophus ebraccatus (assembly GCF_027789765.1). Classification (NCBI taxonomy): domain Eukaryota; kingdom Metazoa; phylum Chordata; class Amphibia; order Anura; family Hylidae; genus Dendropsophus; species Dendropsophus ebraccatus. Next base: position 192,277,783 of record NC_091455.1, read on the forward strand.
TCTCTCTGTGCCTAAATAGACACACGTTCCTACTTGTGTTGGTGCTCAACTTATAGGTAAGAAGCACAGTTGCCAATTTACATATTTATACAGTGGTACCGTGGTACCTTGGTTTAAGAGTAACTTGGTTTAAGAGCTCACAGTTTTTCAAAATTGTGACTTGGTTTAAGAGCATTGTTTTGGTTTAAGAGCTCCCTGTACTGGGCGGGAGGGCGAGTGGGGGAGGGGCTTGGCATGCACAGTGGGGTCTGCAGCCCTGTACTCTGACCCAGGAAGTCTCCCTCACCTTCCAAATCATAGCAGATCCACTTCAGGCTGGGGATTACATCAGGGGACAGGACTGTGGTGGTAATCTCTCCATAGCTGTAACCCCTCTCTCCCCGGACAGAGAGCGCTGCATGTATGTGCCCACATCTGTCCTGCTCAGTCCTTCATGCTCCCTGCAGTCTCTGTCAGCTCTGATTGGTCCATGCTGAAAATACCCCCTTTCCCATTGCTGTCATGTAACCACACAGACCTCTGACAGCAGCCCTCCTTCTCTATTCGAGCCTGTTGTACTACGCTCCTGCATTATGGGCATCTGCAGTTCCATTCTGTATCTACAAATTGCGGCTGTTTTTCAGGTTTCTGCACTTACTCTATAATATATTATACACCACATGCTGATTTCCATAGTGTACAGTAACTTATAATGGGACATATTCAGTTTTTAAATGTTTGTTTCATTTGTTTTACATGTTATTCAGAATATAAATTCACTATTTTTGGGGTGTGGAACCAATTGTCTGCATTTCAGTGATTTCTTATGGGAAAACTTGCTTTGGTTTAAGAGTGGATTTGGATTACAAGCACAGTCCCGGAACGAATTATGCTCGTAATCCAAGGCACCACTGTGTATATATATATATATATATATATATATATATATATATAAAATCTCTACTGGAGGGTGAGTGCCACTACTTTACTTACTAACTTATGTTGACAGTGCCTATTGCGTATGTCCAGGTCCATATCAACTTTTCCAATTTCTTCCTGACAGATTTCTTTTTTTCTTTTTGGTCACATTCTCACCACCACGCACTTCCCAGCCCACCTCTATCTGGCATACATCTACGCCCCCCGGAATTTGTTTATACTTTCTCCATGGTTCCATTATACCCAGACTGTGGCTATTAATATCCTTCTACTGTTCACTTGAAGCTATCAAACATATTGTTCCCCTTATGTCTACACAGATTGAACCAAGAACTTTGTAACTTGTTCTCATTTATGTTTTTCACTATTTTTAATAACAACCAGACTCACATTTGTCTTCTGTCCTGGTGCATCGAAAAAGAAAATTGTCAACTTTGTAGAAGGATTTGCATATAATTATCCTACCGTCTACAAACACAATAGCCAAATTCTTAGTAACATTCAGTAGGTTAGCAAAGACTAAGGGCCCTATTCCACCGATTATCGTTCAGATTATCGTTAAATCGTTCGAATCTAAACGATAATCATTCGGTTGAAATGCAGTTAACGATTAACGACCAAACGAGAAATCGTTGATCGCTTTATAAGACCTGGACCTATTTTTATCGTTGCTTGTTCGCAAAACGTTCACAAATCATTTGCATTGAATAAGACGTCGTTCGGTCGTTCGCAGTAGATACGAACGCAATAGCGAAGAAATAGCAAAAAAAAAAACGATCGCAAATACGATCATAAGTAACGATTATCGTTCCATGGAAATGAGTGAACGTTTTCAGGTCTTTCGCAATAGTGGTCGCTTGAGATCGATAATCGTTAACGATTATGCGAACGATAATCGTCCGGTGGAATAGGGCCCTAAGGGTGGTATTACAAGGGACGATTATCGTTCGAAAAATCGGTAGATCGTTTGGATTTAAACGATAATTGTTTTGTGTAATAACCTACAATGACTAAACGACCAACGAGAAATCGTCGGTGGTTTGATTAAATTTGGACCTATTTTTATCGTTGATCGTTTGCAAATCGTTCACACCTAATAAGACGTCGTCCGCAGTAGCGACGACAGGACAACCGCAAGAACGATCATCGATCGGTGTAATTGGGTGAACGATTTAAGGTCGTTAGCAATATCGATCGTTTGAGATCGTTAATCGTTGAAAAATCGCTTTGTGGAATAGTACCCTAAGGTAAAATGGTGACCATTGTAATGTACACTATATGCAAAGGAACATAGTAACAGTTTCTAAGGCTGAATAAAAAAAAAATTTAAAAAAATTATCAACTTCAACCAGCACTCTTGTTCCACAGCAAAGCCAAAACCCCAATGAGATAGAAACCGATTTTTCCCACCTTTTTCATCAAAAAGAATCCCTGGATCATTGACCCTTGCCCAGGATTTTGTAACTTTAACCAGTATTATTACATGGCGTCTTCTGACCACAGTAACAACGTTCTCTAGCAGAAGGTCCTATAGTCTCACCGCTCTTACAGTAAAGAATTTCTTATGTCGGTGTCAAGACATTCTTTCCTTTAGATGTAGCAGACACCTCCTTTATTATAGATGACATCCTAGATAATAAATAAATTATGGCGGAAGATCCTGGGTTTGTCCCTTAATATACTTTGATATCGCATCTCACTTTTTCTAAACTAAATAACTAAGCTAACTAAAATTTTGTACTGTAGCTCACCTAATACTTTGGCGGCCCAACTGAACCTGGTTATTATTGGAAGTAATTTTGAATGAGCTGTTTTTAACAGCATTTAGTGACATACTTTACGGCGGGTCTCATGAAACACAATGAACATTGTAAGACTCCATTCTTTGTATAGGACACACTTGTAAGCATGCTTTGTTGTGCAAAGGTTATTCTACAGGGAGAGGGAGGCTGAGCTGCTACTGTCTTTGCTATCTACTGGTGTGACTTTTCACTGCAATCATGTACAGATCACTTTACAACAGCCTCTTCTTTATCATCACAGACAAAACAGGAAGACATCATACTCTAGCAAAAAAAATAAAAAATCTTTCAAATCAACTGGTGTCAGAAAGTGCCAGAGATTTGTACTTTACTTCTAATCTTTAGTCTTCCAGTACTTATCAGTTGCTGTATGTCCTGCAGGAAGTGGTGTATTTTTTCCAGTCTGACATTATTCTCTCTACTGCCAACTCTGTCCAGGACAGGGAATGTCAAGAACTATAGGAAATCCCCATAGAAAACCTCTTCTGCTCTAGACAGTTCCTATCACAAACAGAGGTGGCAGCAGAGAGCACTGTGTCACACTAGAAAGAATACACAACTTCCTGCAGGACATACAGCAGCTGATAAGTACTGGAAGACTTGAGATTTTTAAATAGAAGTATATTACAAATCTATATAACTTTCTGAAAGGAGTTGATTGACTGGTTATAGCTAGAAATATATATATATATTTATTTTTTTTATTATTATTATTATTATTATTATTATTATTATTATTTTGCTGGAGTACCCCTTTAAGTCTAGTGATTTCAATATTATTTTAGAATGTTATGGATAATATTAACCCCCTATTTGTCGGGATATGCAACTCCACACCTGGTACAGAGCCGACAGATTCCCTTCAAAACAAGAATTTGTATTCACTGCTGCACTGAGCTCTGTATTCCTTCCATACTGTGTGAAGGAGAAAAGGTGCAATAGATGGAATCTGAACACCTGCTGTGGTAGGGAAGAGAAGAAGGAGGATGCTAAATGTATCAGTGCCCTATGGGTACATAGAAAACAAAACATCAATACACGTTAGCTGACAATAAGCAGCATTCTAATTCGGCAAGCCTGGGGACACCATTATCTGGCAATAAGATTAATCTGATTATTCCAGGCCTGTGGCGGGCTTCTCAGCTGCCGCTCACTACTTTGTCTTCTGTTGCTACAGATACGCCTAGATGCCTTCTGCAATCTCCGATGGACACCGCCACATAATCAGCCGCGCCAGTCAAGTGTTTCTTTCACAGCTTACAAGTAATGACAAATGTACTCCAGACCCAAACATAAAGGAGCAGACATCCACCCAGCGGTAAATAAACAATGGCCTAGTGATGTCACTAGCACCTGTACATCCTGGCGCTGGCGGGGGACGCCAGCAGCGCTCTGTGGGAACCAACACTTACATAGTTACATAGTTAATACGGTTGAAAAAAGACACATGTCCATCAAGTTCAACCAAGGAGGGGATGGATACAGGGAAGGGGGAGGGGTGATAGGTTCTATACATATGCATTTATATTATTTTGCTCTAAGAACTTGTCTAGGCTGGTTTTGAAGCCCTCTACTGTTTTTGCTGTGACCAGATCCTGTGGTAGACTGTTCCACAGATTCACAGTTCTCATGGTAAAGAAGACTTGTCGCCTCCGGAGATTGAACCTTTTTTTCTCCAGGCGGAGGCAGTGCCCTCTTGTCTCTCCAGGCGGAGGCAGTGCCCTCTTGTCCTTTGAGGGGGTTTTACCTGGAACATCTTTTCCCCATATCTCTTGTAGGGGCCATTTATATATTTAAATAAGTTAATCATATCTCCCCTTAAACGTCTCTTCTCCAGACTAAACAAATGTAATTCTTTTAATCTCTCCTCATAACGAAGATGCTCCATTCCCCTTATTAGTTTAGTTGCCCGTCTTTGTACCCTCTCCAGCTCTAGAACATCCTTTTTATGAATCGGGTTCCAAAACTGGACGGCATACTCCAGATGAGGCCGCACCAAAGCTTTATAAAGCGGTAATATTATATCCCTGTCCCGAGAGTCCATGCCTGTTTTAATGCATGACAATATCCTGCTGGCCTTAGAAGCAGCTGACTGACATTGTGTGCTGTTCTGTAGTCTATTATCTACAAGTACACCCAGATCCTTCTCCATCAGCGACTCTCCCAGAATAACTCCCCCCAGGACATATGATGCATGTGGGTTATTAGTACCCAGGTGCATAACTTTACATTTATCCACATTGAACCTCATTTGCCAAGTGGACGCCCAAACACTCAGTGTGTCTAAGTCATCCTGTAACATCTGCACATCCTCCATAGACTGTACTATACTACAAAGCTTGGTGTCATCTGCAAAGATAGAAACATTGCTGTTAATTCCACTCTCAATATCATTAATAAACAAGTTAAACAGAAGAGGGCCCAGTACTGACCCTTGGGGTACACCACTTATTACCGGGGACCATTCGGAGTAGGAATCATTGACCACCACTCTCTGGGTACGATTATTAAGCCAGTTTTCAATCCAGTTACACATTAAATTTTCCAAACCAATAGACTTTAACTTACCCATCAGACGTCCATGAGGAACTGTGTCAAACGCTTTTGCAAAATCCAGGTACACTATATCCACAGCCGCGCCGCCATCCAGGCTTCTACTTACCTCTTCATAGAAACATATTAGGTTGGTTTGACAGCTTCTGTCCTTAGTAAAACCATGCTGGTTATCACTTATAATACTATTAGCCACTACATATTCCTGGATGTAGTCCCTTATAAGCCCCTCAAATAGTTTCCCCACAATGGACGTTAAGCTTACGGGTCTATAGTTACCTGGGGAAGTTCGAGAGCCCTTTTTGAAGATCGGCACTACATTTGCCTTACGCCAGTCCCTCGGCACAATACCAGTAAGCAAAGAATCACGGAATATTTCATACAAGGGTAGTGAAATTACAGAACTGAGTTCCCTAAGAACTCTGGGGTGCAATCCATCAGGCCCTGGAGCTTTGGTTACATTGAGTTTGTTTAATTTATCTTGGACCATATCTATAGTAAACCAGTTCAGTACATTACATGTGTTAGCTGCACTGGCCCCACCCACCTCAGTACTGGCCCCACCCACCACAGTTCCATCCTCTTTTGTATATACAGAACTGAAGAACCCATTAAGTAACTCAGCTTTCTCCTGATCCCCAGTTATTAATTCCCCGTCGCCATTATTTAGGGGTCCTACATGCTCTGACCTTGGTTTTTTTGCATTAATATATTTGAAGAATTTTTTGGGGTTTCTTTTGCTTTCTATAGCTACCTGCCTTTCATTGTGAATTTTTGCTGCTTTTATTACATTTTTACAGGTTTTGTTGACTTCTTTGTAATGTTTAAATGCTACAGCTGACCCCTCTGATTTATATTTTTTGAATGCCCCTTTTTTCTCATTTATAGCCCTTCTAAGCTTACAACTTATATGGGTCAGAGTATAGAGAATATTAGGCTGTGCTTTTACCAGGGCCGGAATACTGAATGCGGCTGATATAACAGAGTATCTCTATAGAAAACAAGAGCCAAATACTAAAACTGGTGGCTTCTAGAATTGTAGTTTTCGTATGACCTTATCAGTTTTACAGAGGGATAGAGAACATATATTTATATATATATATATATATATATATATATATATATATATATATACAATGGGGGAGATTTATCAAACCTGGTGTAAAGTAGAATTGTCTTAGTTGCCCCTAGCAACCAATCAGATTCCACCTTTAATTTTCCAAAGAATCTGTGAGGAATGTAAAGTGGAATCTGACTGGTTGCTAGGGGCAACTGAGCCAGTTCTACTTTACACCTCTTTGATAAATCTTCCCCAATATGTATTTTCTAACCACTTAAAGGGGTAAGCCCAAGATTATAAGTAGCGTTGAGTGGACACGTCAAACTGTTTGGATTTAGTAAAGTTCTCCAAACCTGAACACTCGGCATTTAAAGCAATCTGACCCTCCCCAAACCGCTTGTACCTTCGGATAGCTGCTTTTAATCCAAGATCTGTCCTGGGGTCCGTTCGGCAGGTGATGCAGTTAGTGTCCTAAAAAAACAACTTTTAAACTTGCAGTGCTGTGTCAAATTGGCGTGGCCTAAAGTGTACAGAAAGCAAAAGTATCAGCTCACCATGAATCGTTCACTTTATATGATGAGGGCTCTCCAGGGTGGAAGCACGTGAGATCTTTCCTGCGGGCCGTTCCCCGTTAGTCCATAACATAGAAAAAGAAGTAGCGATCTCCAGCTTCATAAAACGTAACTTCTTTATTCAATTAGGCATCAACATAAAAAAACTACAAACAATTAAAAACACGCCGACGCATTGCGAGGTAGACCCTCTTAATCATGAGGGTCTACCTCGCAACACGTCGGCGTGTTCTTAATTGTTTGTAGTTTTTTTATGTTGATGCCTAATTGAATAAAGAAGTTACGTTTTATGAAGCTGGAGATCGCTACCTCTTTTTCTATGTTGTGGCTTAAAGTGTCCATGACCTAGGATTGCGAGGCCCATCCAACCTTCCTCCCCGGCCTCCTCACCATTTTTCCTATTCATCACCTGTCGGAACACTGCACAAGTGCCTTAACAATCCATCTCATGTGCCATGCTCACACAGGTGAGGAATAGAAAAAAAAGGGCTAGGGGCATTCCTAATAATGAGGAGGGCAGGGAGGTGGGACGGAGAAGTGTCGCAGTCCTAGGGCACGGGTACTCTAGGCCACCCCAATTTGACACAGGGCTGCAAGTTTAAAAGTTGTTTTTAGGACAATAACTGCATCACCTGCCGAACGGACCCCAGGACAGATCATGGATTAAAAGCAGCTATCCGAAGGAACAAGTGGTTGGGGGGGTCAGATTGTGGGTACAGAGTCGCTTTAATTTCCTGTGGCTGCAGAGGTTGGATGCCTATGGTTGTATCCATGTTTTCCAGGACTCCCTAGGGCAGCATCTAACTTCTGCAGCTGCGGGGGAATAAAATGCTGAGAGTTTGGGTTTGGAGAACTTTGCCAAACCCAAATAGTTTGACAGGTCCGCTCAACACTAGCTATAAGTATTTATTCAATGGAAATCTGACCACTTGGACCCCCACTAATCATGACAATGGGGGGTCCCGTGTTCTCCAAAAGAATGGAGCCATGGCACACATGCTCAACCACTTGCCGTGAGAAGACAGCAAAGCAGTGTACTGTCCCAGATTCTGAAGGCTCATAGTGAGTAAATGGAGCAGTGGCCGAGCAGGCACAGTCGGGCTACAATTGCTGAAGTAGCAATGGCTCCCCATTACCCCAATGAATGGGGTCCCAGCACCTGTATATGAATCTAACCTGCACATAGCCCCCTATTGTGCATGAGACGCAGAGGAGGAAGGTATGTCTTTTACCTTCCTCCTCAGCGCCTTCTGTGCTGCTAGCAGTGTAATCCTCGGTCTGGAGCACCGTTAGGAGCACTGTCACTCCTTCTAATGATAAATAATAGAGCAGGCGGGCTGGATCGGTGCTCTGGGCGCGGGGCAGTGCTCCTAACGGTGCTCCAGACCGAGGATTACACTGCTAACAGCACTGGAATGGCCTAAGGAGGAAGGTAAGAGACATACCGTCCTCCTCGGTGCTCCGTGCGTAATAGGGGGCGATCAGCAGATTAGATTCATCTAACCTGCTGAGAGTTCCTCTTTAATAGTGGAGATAAAAGAACCTTGAGCACACTAGGGCTGCATCCAACTGTGCAGAACACGGAACGTGTGAATGCGGCCTTAGGTTAGGAGATGAGAGAACCAGCTCGAGGTTCGCTCCTCTCTAGTCCACGCCTGTATTGGAGAATTGAATTGTAATATTATAAGGAGACCACATGGAAATACTATGTGGGCTCATAGGGAAGTGTGATATGGATACTGCGTATTATTTGAGCACTATATAATTATAGATTAAAATTGTTAGAAACTCTGTTCAATGACAGAAACTTGGGGCCCCATTTTATCCCATGCATATAACCACCTTTGTTATAAACCAGGCTCTTACAATTTCCATGCATTTGGTATACTGTAAGAGTTTTGCATATATATATATATATATATATATATCCATATAAAAGTAATTTACGGAGAGCCGAGCGTATGTTAGTTGGATCTAGCTGATTGATTAAAAAAAATATATATAATGATGTTTCATGACTACATGATCTAGAGCAGCGCTCTTTAGAGAGGTTACCATGGTTCACTTTGCCGGCCCCCTACGGTTATATGCTCAGCATGAATTCACCGTATAAGCTGTAATTGTCAACTTTAAGAAAAAAAAAAAAAAACTCTGGGAATGTTTTATTTCCCTACCTCTAAAAAAAAAAAAAAAAAAAAAAAAAAAGACGTAAAAAGGGGGGGGAAAGTACTCGCAATTATTGGAAAGCAAGAAGCGGTGGAGTGAAGTTCCTGCGTTCGGGTGTATTATGTAATCCGGATGACTGCTGGCTCATCAAACAAAGGGAATAAAAAAAGTCTCAAAACAGCTCACTGAGGATTTTTTTTCTCTTTTCCTCTGGAATTGTGACAACCGTCACTGATCAAGGATTTGCTTCAATTTTCCCCATATGTCATAGAAGCCGGCGGTTGTCCTAGATAAAGCTAAAAAGACTCATTGATCAAGTGTCACCAACCTCTGGAAAACTACCTGCCAGATAGAATGGGGGATGGAGACTGAGAGCTTTATTAAATATTAGTTACCAGAGGGACCTCACAATGGAGGCACCACCGCTCACTCCTTTATATGTGATTCCCGATGACAACATACGAGTGGCCATTATTAGGGAACCTGTCACTGCGGATATGCTATCTAATCTATTAGCCTTGTGTTGTAGAGCTGGAAGAGCTGAGTAAGTTGATATATAATGTAAAGGGAAAAGATTAAAAGCCGTATTAGACGGCCTGACACACGGGGTAAGCGAGCGCCAATTGGATGGCTCGATAATCACATGACCAGAGCTGCACTAACATCGCTAGCAATGATCATGCAGCCCTTTTTTTTTCTCTCCTGTGAGGTGTACCCCTAAAGTAGATGATCTACTTTAGGGGTACACCTCACAGGGGGTCATCTACTATAGGGTCAGCTGCTATAGAAGGCAGCATCAGAGCAGGTGAACTACTATAGAGGGAGAGGGGGGTCGGCAAGTCACATCGGAGCCCTCTACTCTGGGCAGCAGGACATGGGGACATCTCCTATAGGGTGCTGCCTCTCCTGCCAGGGGCACTCCACAGACTTCAATGGATGCGGCAGTCGCATCACCGGACCGGCAGTGCGTCAGGACGCTGCAAGATACGTTCTGCCACACAAGGAGTCCGGCAATGCGGCGGCACTATTTGCACGCCGCATGCTTTGAACGGTCCCATTGAAAACAATAGGATCAGTTCAAAGATGCGTTTGCCCTCCCTTCCAGATGGAAACGCCGCAGCACCGCCGGGTGAATGTAAACCCAGCCTTATATAGATTTATAATTTACTTCTATTTAAAAATCTCAGGTCCTCCTATACTTATCAGCTGCTGTATGTCCTGCATAAAATGTTGTTTTCAGTCTAAGGGTGGGTTCACACTATGGAATTCTCGCGGATAAACTCCTCAGAATTCCGCCAGCTGCACGCGCGCCTTTCCGCCGGCTCCATAGACACCATTCTATGGGACGGCTGATTTCGCATTCCGCCGAAAGAACTGACATGTCAATTCTTTCAGCAGAATGCGGAATCAGCCGGCCCATAGAATGCAGTCTATGGAGCCGGCGGAAAGGCGCGCGTCCGTGAGCACGTACAGCCGGCGGGATTTCGCTGAGTTTATCCGCGAGAATGCCATAGTGTGAACCCACCTTAACACAGTGCTCACAGAAACTGTCCAGAGCAGGAGAAGTTTTCTATGAGAATTTGCTGCTGCTCTGGACAGTTCCTGACATGGACAGAGGTGGCAGCAGAGAGCACTGTGTCAGACTGGTAATAATACACCACTTCCTGCAGGACATACAGCAGCTAATAAGTACTGAAAGGCTTGAGATTTTTTAATAGAACTAAATTACAAATCTATGGCACTTTCTGACACCAGTTGATTTGAAAGAAGAAAAAAAAATAATCATGCGGAGTACCCCTTTAATTAAAATCACTGAAAAAGTTAACGCCAACGATGAAAGAAAATTGTCAGAACACGCAACGCATTGAAGCTTGCAACGTATGAGGCAGAATAGTTGCCCACTAGTCAGACCACCCTGGCTGAACCTTGTCCATCCCGGAAAGTGACAGCAATGGGCACGAGAGCATAACAGCTAGATGAGAAACAATGGAAGAAAGGGACCCGATACATATATTGTTTATCTGTGGAAAAGATGGAGAAAAAAAAAAGCTGTGTGACACTCTGGGGAATGTTCTTCTTGGAAATATTGGTTCCTGTCATTCATGTGGATGATACTTTGACAAGTACCAAGTCCCTGTTGCAGACCCCCCCTCCTGGCAACGTCCTCTTTCAGCGCTCTGCCACACTCAGGCAATTTCAGAAAAATGTTCCCATCATATCGACGTCCATCCGTGCCATGACAGCACAGGAGACGGTCTCATTCTCATTTGTACCAAACAGTTGAATCATCCCGAGCCGCAGAGGAAAATCTCAGTTGTCTTCTATACAGGGAGCACATAGCAGCTCCATTAGCTCCCATTATTCCTCATTCAGAGCTAGGTACACCGAATGAATCTGCTGTCTATACAATCTGCTATCATTCTGTTACTAACGCCGGCCACAGACGGGTGATTTGCCAACCAGCGTTCCAATATCCATCACTACAGAGATGCTGGGTGTTAAAGGGGCACACACACCATCGGATATCTGCAGTGATAGGAGCTTCTGCTCATCCGCTGCTTCCAGCTCTGGAGGGGAAAAAGGAGAAGAGACAAAAGGATTGCCTGCAGGGCACAATATAGAAAGCTGAGTGTTAACTTAAAGGCATATTGCAGGCACAGCAAAAGCTCAAGTAGGTCTTTTTCACATTGCGTCTAGTGGTGTATGGGGGGAAATCTCCGACCTATACCTATATTGGAGGCCACTTCTTACATTGTATTGTAAGACATGAGAAATGAAAAACAATTGTCAGTATGTTCTAATAACATACAACAAGTGACTGCAACCAACCCCATTCTGGCCTGCCTAACCCAAGATAACAATAAGCAGCTTGCGAGTGAGTAGAAGAAACATCTAAGTTTGTAAAGTCCTGTTATTACAGTCATGGCCAAAAGTTTTGAGAATGATACAAATATTAATTTTTACAAAGTCTACTGCTTCAGTTTTTAAAATGGCAATTTGCATATACTCCACAATGTTATAAAGAGTGATCAGCTTGGCAGCAATTACTTGAAAAGTCAATATTTGCCTAGAAAATGAACTTTATCCCCCAAAACACATTTCAACATCATTGCAGCCCTGCCTTAAAAGGACCAGCTAACATTGTTTCAGTGATTGCTCCATTAACACAGGTGTGGGTGTTGATGAGGACAGGGCTGGAGATCAATCTGTCATGATTAAGTAAGAATGACACCACTGGACACTTTAAAGGAGACTGGTGCTTGGCATCATTGTTTCTCTTCTGTTAACCATGGTTATCTCTAAAGAAACACATGCAGTCATCATTGCACTGCACAAAAATGGCCTAACAGGGAAGAGTATCGCAGCTAGAAAGATTGCACCTAAGTCAACAATCTATCGCATCATCAAGAACTTCAAGGAGAGAGGTTCCATTGTTGCCAAAAAGGCTCCAGGGCGCCCAAGAAAGATGAGCAAGCGCCAGGACCGTCTCTTAAAAGTGTTACAGCTGCGGAATCCGGCTACCAGTAGTGCAGAGCTTGCTCAGGAATGGCAGCAGGCAGGTGTGAGTGCATCTGCACGCACTGTGAGGCGGAGACTCTTGGAGCAAGGCCTGGTCTCAAGGAGGGCAGCAAAGAAGCCACTTCTCTCCAGAAAAAACATCAGGGACAGACTGATATTCTGCAAAAAGGTACAGGGAGTGGACTGCTGAGGACTAGGGTAAAGTCATTTTCTCTGATGAATCCCCTTTCCGATTGTTTGGGACATCTGGAAAACAGCTTATTCGGAGAAGACAAGGTGAGCGCTACCACCAGTCTTGTCTCATGCCAAATGTAAAGCATCCTGAAACCATTCATGTGTGGGGTTGCTTCTCAGCCAAGGGAATCAGCTCTGTCACAGTCTTGTCTAAAAACACAGCCATGAATAAAGAATGGTACCAGAATGTCCACCAAGAGCAACTTCTCCCAACCGTCCAAGAGCAGTTTGGCGATCAACAATGCCTTTTCCAGCATGATGGAGCACTTTGCCATAAAGCAAAGGTGATAACTAAATGGCTCAGGGAACAAAACATAGAGATTTTGGGTCCATAGCCTGGAAACTCCCCAGATCTTAATCCCATTGAGAACTTGTGGTCAATCATCAAGAGACGGGTGGACAAACAAAAACCAACAAATTCTGACAAAATGCAAGCATTGATTGTGCAAGAATGGACTTCTATCAGTCAGGATTTGGTCCAGAAGGTGATTGAGAGCATGCCAGGGAGAATTGCAGAGGTCCGAAAGAAGAAGAAGCGTCAACACTAAAAAAAATTGTTACTTCAAAATCGTTAATCGTACGATCGGGCGAATTATCGCTCCGTGTAAACCCAGCATTTAGTGACACCATATCTGTTAGGCTTAAAGGGGTATTTACCTCAAACATAACTTTTCATATGTTGCTGCCCATGGTGAGGCTAATTCCATACTTGTTATTAAATATTCAGTCTCCTTCCCTCAATTCTGAGCTGCTGCTTTTGAAGACACAGAAACTTTGCGTGAGCCTGTCTCTCCCCCTCCCCCCCCCTGACGACTAATGTAAACAAGTCCCTGGCTTTATCTGAAACTTTGTAGCTTCTTTGTAATGCTGGGAGGGTTAAAGGGGTAGTGCGGTAACGAATTATTCACAGAATAACACACATTACAAAGTCATACAACTTTGTAATGTTTGTTATGTCTGTGAATGGCCCCCTTCCCCGTGTCCCACCACCCCCACCCATGTACCCGGAAGTGTGGTGTGCTATACATACCTGTCACGTGCCGACCCCCCGTCTCCGATCTTCAGTCAGTGACGTCTTCTCTGGCCGGCGAACAGCTCTGACTATTCCAAATGCCGGCCGCCCTCTGCAGCGTCATCCAATGCTCAGCCGTGATTGGCTGAGCATAACTGAAGATCGCTGAAGATCGGAGACGGGGGTCGGCACGTGACAGGTATGTATAGCGCACCACACTTCCGGGTACACGGATGGGGGGGGGGGTGGGACACGGGGAAGGAAACTTTGTAATGTGTGTTATTCTGTGAATAATTCTTTACCGCCACACTACCCCTTTAACCTGAGTTCAATTTGCTGATGAACTTACTGTGATTAACCCTCCTGGCATTACCATGTTGCTACAAAGTTGCAGATAGGGACTTGTTTATATCAGTTATCTCAGAAAGATGCGGGGGGGGGACAGTTTTTTAGTTGTTTAGTTGAATAAGTAGGAGGCTGCGCTAAACTGTTCTGTACAGCATTAAAGGGGTTATTCAGCCCTACAAAAATATGGTCACTTTCTTCCACAGCTATTGTCTCTAGTTCCGGGTGTGGTTTTCAATTAAAGGGATTATCCAACACTACAAAAACATGGCCACTGGGTGGGGTTTGGAACTCAGTTCCATTGAAGTAAACGGAGCTTAATTGCAAACCGCACCTGAACTGGAGACAAGAGAGGGGGAAAAGTGGCCATGTTTTTGTAGCGCTGGATAACCCCTTTAAGTTCTATTTGCTTCAATCAAACCTGCACCCAAACTGGAGACAAGAGCCATGCTGTCTCTGGAAGAAAGTGGCCATGATTTTGTAGTGCTGGATAACCTCTTTAAGGGGGCACCGGAAGATAGGGAAGACAATATCTGAAGCTCACAGTGTGCACCTATATGGAATCACCTATTTAAAAGGTCACATAGTAAGATAAGTAATGTCTCTCATTCATGTCAATGGGACAGGTCCGGTCCATTATCACTTATTTCCAGGGGACTTGCTCAGGCAAGATGAATGCTGCCATAATAATGTACAAAATGCACAGATTTCACCTCTGTGTTGCGGTACCTGGAAAATGGAGATTTTATTCACATGCTGCAAATTTTCAGACCAAGCACGCTCATACTATAGCAAATTTCACCACTGTCCGAAAATGTACAGACTTTAGGAAGAAGGCGAGGTTTAGTGTGATCCGTCCGCTCTCAGCTTCAATGTCAGTATTCAGGGGACAACAATATTTTCGGTTACAAGACAAACAAAAGCTCAATATTTTGGCAACAAAGTAAAGTAAAATATTTTTGCCTACAGATAATACAGAAGGTGTCTACAGTGACAATAAAGCCTCATTTTACTGCCCGGTTACTAGGAACTATTCCACATAGCAATTCACCCCACGCCCTTGGGGAGCTCTGGAACTCCATATTAGTGGATGAGACAATAAGCAGGTCAGGTCACAGTAAGGGGCCTATTCCACAAAGCGATAATCGGCCTGACTCGGCCGACTATTGCTCTGTGGAATAGAGGCAATGATCAGCCGATGATCGTGTCATCAGCTGATCGTTTATTTAGGTTCAAACCTAAAATCAACGGGCACCGTCTGCGCATCGCAGCGTGGAATAGCGATGCGCGGCAGGTGACGATCTTACAAGCACCATACTTTACCTAAACATGTTGCAGGGCTTCTCCTGCGCTCCTTCTTCCTCCTGGTCCAGGAGGAAGAAGGAGCTGAAAGACCGCTCAGCCAATCACTAGCCAGGACCGCCGCGGCCAGTGATTTGCAGAGTGGTCTGTCAGCTCAGACAGGCTGCACCGAAGATGTTGATGCGCGGGGGACCGGGAAGTAGACCTGCAACATGTGTAGGTAATGTATGGTGTTTAAACAAGGGCTGCAAGGACATCCGTAACGATGTCCCTGCAGCCCTCGCTAAATGATTATTGGGCCATGGAATAGGCCTAGTAAACGAGCGCTGATTTAGCAGATCGGCGCTCATTTACATTATTGATCAGGCCCCCATCGGCCCGTTGAATAGGACCCCAAACATTCAATGCTAAAGGAGGCATTCTCCAAAAACCTACATCTCAGTCTGATAAAGAAGTGCCCACCCCCCATTTGCACTTCTATGGCCCACTATCAATATTACCTGCAAGTTTACCCTGAACTTGTCATACAGATATGACTATAAAAACTAACAATCCTCACCTCCTACTCATTCCTAACCTCAAGTGGTTGGAGGGTTCATATCATTAGTAATGACAAAGAGGACTACACATGACAGCCGCAACGTGAGAGGAAGAAAAGAGGAAGGATTTACAGACACACAATTAAAGTAGCAAGGCGACTGGATCCGAATCCTGGTAGAGCTCCTGTGCGGCCTCCTTCACACACACCATCAGCAGTGTGGGTGACAGGCATGCTGGATTTTCATGAAAAGCATGCTTTTTTTTTATTGTGGAGGTGTTTTTATTCACAGCTACAGATCTAAATTTATCCTAGGATGTATTTTCATGATCATTATAGATAAGTAAGTACATATGAGGATTTAAAGTGGTAGTCCACTATCAGATAAGTATATTTAAAGGGGTTATCCAGTGCTAAAAAACATGGCCACTTTTGCACCACTCTTGTCTCCAGTTTGGGTGCAGGTTTTAAAACTTAGTTCCATTGAAGTAAATGGAGCTTAAAGGGATTATCCAGCGCTACAGAAACATGGCCACTTTTCCCCCTCTCCTGTCCCCTGATTGGGAGGGATTTCAAACTCAGTTCCATTGAAGTAAATGGAGTTTAATTGCAAAACACACCTGAACTGGAGACAAGAGAGAGGGAAAAGTGGCCATGTTTTTGTAGCGCTGGATAACCCCTTTAAAGGAGTTATCCAGCGCTACAGAAACATAGCCACTTTCTTCCAGAGAAAGCCCCACTCTTGTCTCCAGCTTGGGCGGGGTTTTGCTGCTCAGTTCCATTAAAGTCAATGGAGCTTAATTGCAAACAGCACCTGAACTGAAGACAAGAGTCATGTTGTCTCTGATAGAAAGTGATATATATAACTTACTGATACAGTGTTATCACAAATTTTACTTGTATTAGCATATTTTCATGTAATTCTTCCCTAACAGGAAGTTGTGTGGTATTGTCTCCAGCTGCTCCCTTTGTAGGCCTGCTTGGATCTTGTCTCTGAGCTCTACCCCCACTCCCTGATTGATGTCACCAATTCTGAACAGCTTCCATCACCATCATCCATATCTGTTTACTGGGGCATTTAGGAAGAATGAGCTGTGTTTATAGCAAAAATGTCTTGTGCTGAGCAACGCCACAGAAAGAGGTGCAGACAGGCAATAGATGCAGCAGTTGCTGCAACCTCACTGTGTGTCTGCTGTAAAATGTGATGTTCTGCAACAGCACTGGGTGGAAAACTGGCAGGAGTGCTGTGGGAGGAGGGGTAGGCAGGGTGGGAGGACTGTCACAAAGAGCTGAAGGAATGCAATACATACTCTGATGACTGCTGACAAAGTCAGAATTTTGAGACTCCCTCCCAGTTGTCAATTTATTCATACATTTCCAGAAGGAATAATGGAATTTTGACACAATGTAGCATGGGTTAGTGCCATCCAGCTGGGTACTCTGCATCCAGGCCGATTGCTGGGACTATTAGGCCACATTCTCACCAAGGAGCGGTATAGGGCTGAATCCAAGCCCCCATGCTATCACCAATAGCTACGATTGATCGGAAACAAGACCCAGCTGTTGGTAAATGCACAGGGACTTGGTTTTGACCCCATTTATATATTGGCATGATATATATGATTATATTTATATTATATATGATGATAATCACCCCTGTAATAACATAACATGTATGGGTCTTAGATAAAAGAATTTTATAGCTCACAAATACTGGTCGATTGTTTAAGAAACATAAGGGAGGCAATTCTATAAAAAAAAACTACTAGAGACCAAGTGGCCCTTGGCTGTGTATGTGTCCGCCCCTACACCTGTATACTAACAATGATAATATAATCATCAACTATGATCAACTATGTTGGCGCTATACAAATAAATGTATTATTATTATTATTATTATTAACTTTTTCATGTCTGATCATTTTCAACGTCTTATGTGATTAGAAGATAACAAAAAAAAACACAAACCGTGACTTCATGAGAAACATTACCAATCCCTCGAAACTGACTACAACCACATGTCAGCAACCCAGACTACATCTAAGACAGAGGTAAGACCTGTATGGTGGCTATATAGAAGGACAAGATTGTTAGGGCGCCATGGATGTGATTAGGCAATCATATGTCATCAATATTCTGTATGAGCCTGTCATCTAATTCTAATAAATCAAAGCACCAATAAGAATATACTTGGACGCTGTATCTCATACAAAAAATTGGAGCAGTATCAGTATCATAAAAAGTCCCATTTCCATGTCATTTTGCTCCAGTCCCCTCATCATCATGGTCATTTCCACAATTTAGACTCCATTAAATCCCTACAACCCCAAAGTCTATTTGATGCCAGACGACTTATGTGACTCTCTGCACAATCCTATTGCACCAGTGACTAACAACAATTCTCCATCCTGTCAAAAACCAATGGGATACATTTGATCCAATTGTTTCTTTTTGCCTACAACCCCCAGTCTATTTGATGCCAGACCACTTGTGTGACTGTCCGCATATACTTGCTTGCAGGATTTAATCCTATTGCACCAGTGACTAACAACAATTCTCCATCCTGTTAAAAGCAATGGGATACATCTGATTCAATTGTTTGTTTGTTTTTTTGCAACATTGACATCTGGTTGTATTGTATCCTTCTCCTCTGCCCAGAATACCATGCAGAAGTTAGGTCCAGTAGTGGCTGATGGCAGCAGCTTTGGGTACAGTAAATCTATGCATTCAGCTGGCATCCTCCTCTATCCTCTCCTAATACTGGTGATGTGTGCCTGGATGCAAGCTGACAGCACACTAATGGAGCCCTGCACGACCTTAAGAGAAATCCAACTGTCAATCATCATTCCACCCACTGGACTGAGATCAGCAAGAGGTTCTGCAGCAGCTGGGCAGGTGACGCCCACAGGGCAGTCTCATTGTCAGGCTGGCATCCCCAGAGGGTGCCCTCTTGCAGAGCATTGTTTCCTTGCAGAGCATGCAGCTGCATCTCCCCCCTCCCCCTTACCGTCTATGTTCTCCCGGTCACTGATGTGCTGCAGGTTGCACCCGGTGTCCTCCCTGCTGATGTCCTGCTCTGGCCGGTAGGACTCCAGTCTGGAGTGGGCATTTCTCCGCAGCTTGGGGCTGGAGGACACGCAGCAGGACGTGGTGTTCCCCATGCTGGTCCCCTGCTATCTCCCCCTCCTCTCAGCAGATCACAGCAATGATGGGGAGAAATCAGCAAGATGCACCCCCTGTATGTCAGATACAGATGCCAGGGCTGGGGGGCTGCTGCTGCTAGCAGGGCATCTCCAGCTGCAGGGTGGGGGGCTGATCCCTCTAGATCAATAGCCCCTCATGGTGGATCCAGCAGCACACAGGCATCTCCCAGGCTGGCTCATGATTAATAGGATCCTGTATTCATGAGGCTTCTCGTCCCTGGTACACAGGGGCTCCTCCTCCTGTCTCTCCTCCCCAGCACCATTACCACACAGCCCGGGGCTGTCACTGCCGAAAGGTTCCGGTTCAAAGGGGAGGAAGAGAGTGAGGGAAGCCCAGCTGCTGCCTGTCATAGCAACGCATCCCTGGAGAGGGGAGATGGGAGAGAGGGGAAGAGAGAGGGACAAGAGAGGGGAAGAGAGAGGGGCAGGAGAGGGAAACAGAGAGGGGAAGAGAGAGGAGCAGGAGAGGGGAAGAGAGAAGGTCTGCCTAACCCCTGGTCCTCTGTATACAGGAGATGTGAGGGGGGAGAGAGAGGGGAAGAGAGAGGGACAGGAGAGGGGAAGAGAGAGGGACAGGAGAGGGGAAGAGAGAGGGACAAGAGAAGGGACAGGAGAGGGGAAGAGAGAGGGACAGGAGAGGGGAAGAGAGAAGGTCTGAATAACCCCTGGTCCTCTGTATACAGGAGATGTGAGAGGGGCTGCCTGACCCCTGGTCCTCTGTATACAGGAGATGTGAGAGGGGCTGCCTGACCCCTGGTCCTCTGTATACAGGAGATGTGAGAGGGGCTGCCTGACCCCTCGTCCTCTGTATACAGAAGATGTGAGAGGGGCTGCCTGACCCCTGGTCCTCTGTATACTGGAGATGTGAGAGGGGCTGCCTGACCCCTGGTCCTCTGTATACAGGAGATGTGAGAGGGGCTGCCTGACCCCTGGTCCTCTGTATACAGGAGATGTGAGAGGGGCTGCCTGACCCCTGGTCCTCTGTATACAGGAGATGTGAGAGGTGCTGCCTGACCCCTCGTCCTCTGTATACAGGAGATGTGAGAGGTGCTGCCTGACCCCTCGTCCTCTGTATACAGGAGATGTGAGAGGGGCTGCCTGACCCCTGGTCCTCTGTATACAGGAGATGTGAGAGGTGCTGCCTGACTCCTGGTCCTCTGTATACAGGAGATGTGAGAGGGGCTGCCTGACCCCTGGTCCTCTGTATACAGGAGATGTGAGAGGGGCTGCCTGACTCCTGGTCCTCTGTATACAGGAGATGTGAGAGGGGCCTGCCTGACCCCTGGTCCTCTGTATACAGGAGATGTGAGAGGGGCTGCCTGACCCCTCGTCCTCTGTATACAGGAGATGTGAGAGGGGCTGCCTGACCCCTCGTCCTCTGTATACAGGAGATGTGAGAGGGGCTGCCTGACCCCTCGTTCTCTGTATACAGGAGATGTGAGAGGGGCTGCCTGACCCCTCGTCCTCTGTATACAGGAGATGTGAGAGGTGCTGCCTGACTCCTGGTCCTCTGTATACAGGAGATGTGAGAGGGGCTGCCTGACCCCTGGTCCTCTGTATACAGGAGATGTGAGAGGGGCTGCCTGACCCCTGGTCCTCTGTATACAGGAGATGTGAGAGGGGCTGCCTGACCCCTCGTCCTCTGTATACAGAAGATGTGAGAGGGGCTGCCTGACCCCTGGTCCTCTGTATACAGGAGATGTGAGAGGGGCTGCCTGACCCCTGGTCCTCTGTATACAGGAGATGTGAGAGGGGCTGCCTGACCCCTCGTCCTCTGTATACAGGAGATGTGAGAGGGGCTGCCTGACCCCTGGTCCTCTGTATACAGGAGATGTGAGAGATGCTGCCTGACCCCTCGTCCTCTGTATACAGGAGATGTGAGAGGTGCTGCCTGACCCCTCGTCCTCTGTATACAGGAGATGTGAGAGGTGCTGCCTGACCCCTCGTCCTCTGTATACAGGAGATGTGAGAGGGGCTGCCTGACCCCTCGTTCTCTGTATACAGGAGATGTGAGAGGGGCTGCCTGACCCCTGGTCCTCTGTATACAGGAGATGTGAGAGGGGCTGCCTGACCCCTCGTCCTCTGTATACAGGAGATGTGAGAGGTGCTGCCTGACTCCTGGTCCTCTGTATACAGGAGATGTGAGAGGGGCTGCCTGACCCCTGGTCCTCTGTATACAGGAGATGTGAGAGGGGCTGCCTGACCCCTGGTCCTCTGTATACAGGAGATGTGAGAGGGGCTGCCTGACCCCTCGTCCTCTGTATACAGAAGATGTGAGAGGGGCTGCCTGACCCCTGGTCCTCTGTATACAGGAGATGTGAGAGGGGCTGCCTGACCCCTGGTCCTCTGTATACAGGAGATGTGAGAGGGGCTGCCTGACCCCTCGTCCTCTGTATACAGGAGATGTGAGAGGGGCTGCCTGACCCCTGGTCCTCTGTATACAGGAGATGTGAGAGGTGCTGCCTGACCCCTCGTCCTCTGTATACAGGAGATGTGAGAGGTGCTGCCTGACCCCTCGTCCTCTGTATACAGGAGATGTGAGAGGGGCTGCCTGACCCCTCGTCCTCTGTATACAGGAGATGTGAGAGGGGCTGCCTGACCCCTGGTCCTCTGTATACAGGAGATGTGAGAGGTGCTGCCTGACTCCTGGTCCTCTGTATACAGGAGATGTGAGAGGGGCTGCCTGACCCCTGGTCCTCTGTATACAGGAGATGTGAGAGGGGCTGCCTGACTCCTGGTCCTCTGTATACAGGAGATGTGAGAGGGGCTGCCTGACCCCTGGTCCTCTGTATACAGGAGATGTGAGAGGGGCTGCCTGACCCCTCGTCCTCTGTATACAGGAGATGTGAGAGGGGCTGCCTGACCCCTCGTTCTCTGTATACAGGAGATGTGAGAGGGGCTGCCTGACCCCTCGTTCTCTGTATACAGGAGATGTGAGAGGGGCTGCCTGACCCCTCGTCCTCTGTATACAGGAGATGTGAGAGGTGCTGCCTGACCCCTGGTCCTCTGTATACAGGAGATGTGAGAGGGGCTGCCTGACTCCTGGTCCTCTGTATACAGGAGATGTGAGAGGGGCTGCCTGACCCCTGGTCCTCTGTATACAGGAGATGTGAGAGGGGCTGCCTGACCCCTCGTTCCTCTGTATACAGGAGATGTGAGAGGGGCTGCCTGACCCCTCGGTCCTCTGTATACAGGAGATGTGAGAGGGGCTGCCTGACCCCTGGTCCTCTGTATACAGGAGATGTGAGAGGGGCTGCCTGACCCCTGGTCCTCTGTATACAGGAGATGTGAGAGGGGCTGCCTGACCCCTGGTCCTCTGTATACAGGAGATGTGAGAGGGGCTGCCTGACCCCTCGTCCTCTGTATACAGGAGATGTGAGAGGGGCTGCCTGACCCCTGGTCCTCTGTATACAGGAGATGTGAGAGGGGCTGCCTGACCCCTGGTCCTCTGTATACAGGAGATGTGAGAGGTGCTGCCTGACCCCTCGTCCTCTGTATACAGGAGATGTGAGAGGGTGCTGCCTGACCCCTCGTCCTCTGTATACAGGAGATGTGAGAGGGGCTGCCTGACCCCTCGTCCTCTGTATACAGGAGATGTGAGAGGGGCTGCCTGACCCCTGGTCCTCTGTATACAGGAGATGTGAGAGGGGCTGCCTGACTCCTGGTCCTCTGTATACAGGAGATGTGTGAGGGGCTGCCTGACCCTGGTCCTCTGTATACAGGAGATGTGAGAGGGGCTGCCTGACCCCTCGTCCTCTGTATACAGGAGATGTGAGAGGGGCTGCCTGACCCCTCGTTCTCTGTATACAGGAGATGTGAGAGGGGCTGCCTGACCCCTCGTTCTCTGTATACAGGAGATGTGAGAGGGGCTGCCTGACCCCTCGTTCTCTGTATACAGGAGATGTGAGAGGGGCTGCCTGACCCCTCGTCCTCTGTATACAGGAGATGTGAGAGGTGCTGCCTGACTCCTGGTCCTCTGTATACAGGAGATGTGAGAGGGGCTGCCTGACCCCTGGTCCTCTGTATACAGGAGATGTGAGAGGGGCTGCCTGACCCCTCGTTCCTCTGTATACAGGAGATGTGAGAGGGGCTGCCTGACCCCTCGTCCTCTGTATACAGGAGATGTGAGAGGGGCTGCCTGACCCCTGGTCCTCTGTATACAGGAGATGTGAGAGGGGCTGCCTGACCCCTGGTCCTCTGTATACAGGAGATGTGAGAGGGGCTGCCTGACCCCTGGTCCTCTGTATACAGGAGATGTGAGAGGGGCTGCCTGACCCCTGGTCCTCTGTATACAGGAGATGTGAGAGGTGCTGCCTGACTCCTGGTCCTCTGTATACAGGAGATGTGAGAGGTGCTGCCTGACCCCTCGTCCTCTGTATACAGGAGATGTGAGAGGGGCTGCCTGACCCCTCGTCCTCTGTATACAGAAGATGTGAGAGGGGCTGCCTGACCCCTCGTCCTCTGTATACAGGAGATGTGAGAGGGGCTGCCTGACCCCTCGTCCTCTGTATACAGGAGATGTGAGAGGTGCTGCCTGACTCCTGGTCCTCTGTATACAGGAGATGTGAGAGGGGCTGCCTGACCCCTCGTTCCTCTGTATACAGGAGATGTGAGAGGGGCTGCCTGACCCCTCGTCCTCTGTATACAGGAGATGTGAGAGGTGCTGCCTGACCCCTCGTCCTCTGTATACAGGAGATGTGAGAGGTGCTGCCTGACCCCTGGTCCTCTGTATACAGGAGATGTGAGAGGGGCTGCCTGACCCCTGGTCCTCTGTATACAGGAGATGTGAGAGGGGCTGCCTGACCCCTCGTCCTCTGTATACAGGAGATGTGAGAGGTGCTGCCTGACTCCTGGTCCTCTGTATACAGGAGATGTGAGAGGGGCTGCCTGACCCCTGGTCCTCTGTATACAGGAGATGTGAGAGGGGCTGCCTGACCCCTCGTCCTCTGTATACAGGAGATGTGAGAGGGGCTGCCTGACCCCTGGTCCTCTGTATACAGGAGATGTGAGAGGTGCTGCCTGACCCCTGGTCCTCTGTATACAGGAGATGTGAGAGGGGCTGCCTGACCCCTGGTCCTCTGTATACAGGAGATGTGAGAGGGGCTGCCTGACTCCTGGTCCTCTGTATACAGGAGATGTGAGAGGGGCTGCCTGACCCCTCGTCCTCTGTATACAGGAGATGTGAGAGGTGCTGCCTGACCCCTGGTCCTCTGTATACAGGAGATGTGAGAGGGGCTGCCTGACCCCTGGTCCTCTGTATACAGGAGATGTGAGAGGGGCTGCCTGACCCCTCGTCCTCTGTATACAGGAGATGTGAGAGGTGCTGCCTGACTCCTGGTCCTTTGTATACAGGAGATGTGAGAGGGGCTGCCTGACCCCTGGTCCTCTGTATACAGGAGATGTGAGAGGGGCTGCCTGACCCCTCGTCCTCTGTATACAGGAGATGTGAGAGGGGCTGCCTGACCCCTCGTCCTCTGTATACAGGAGATGTGAGAGGGGCTGTCTGACTCCTGGTCCTCTGTATACAGGAGATGTGAGAGGTGCTGCCTGACTCCTGGTCCTCTGTATACAGGAGATGTGAGAGGGGCTGCCTGACCCCTGGTCCTCTGTATAAAGAAGATGTGAGAGGGGCTGCCTGACCCC
The DNA here is from genome assembly GCF_027789765.1 of Dendropsophus ebraccatus. Classification (NCBI taxonomy): domain Eukaryota; kingdom Metazoa; phylum Chordata; class Amphibia; order Anura; family Hylidae; genus Dendropsophus; species Dendropsophus ebraccatus. The sequence continues at coordinate 192,302,650 of NC_091455.1, forward strand.
TGGTCCTCTGTATACAGGAGATGTGAGAGGGGATGCCTGACCCCTGGTCCTCTGTATACAGGAGATGTGAGAGGGGCTGCCTGACCCCTCGTCCTCTGTATACAGAAGATGTGAGAGGGGCTGCCTGACCCCTCGTCCTCTGTATACAGAAGATGTGAGAGGGGCTGCCTGACTCCTGGTCCTCTGTATACAGGAGATGTGAGAGGGGCTGCCTGACCCCTGGTCCTCTGTATACAGAAGATGTGAGAGGGGCTGCCTGACCCCTGGTCCTCTGTATACAGGAGATGTGAGAGGGGCTGCCTGACCCCTGGTCCTCTGTATACAGGAGATGTGAGGGGGGCTGCCTGACCCCTCGTCCTCTGTATACAGGAGATGTGAGAGGGGCTGCCTGACCCCTGGTCCTCTGTATACAGAAGATGTGAGAGGGGCTGCCTGACCCCTGGTCCTCTGTATACAGAAGATGTGAGAGGGGCTGCCTGACTCCTGGTCCTCTGTATACAGGAGATGTGAGAGGTGCTGCCTGACCCCTCGTCCTCTGTATACAGGAGATGTGAGAGGTGCTGCCTGACTCCTGGTCCTCTGTATACAGGAGATGTGAGAGGGGCTGCCTGACTCCTGGTCCTCTGTATACAGGAGATGTGAGAGGGCCTGCCTGACATAAGGCTTCTGATGTTATCTTGTGTGTTTTTTGTTTTTTTTTACAGTGGACTGTTATTCCATGTGTTTAAAGCGACTCTGTACCCACAATCTGTGCGCCCCCCCCCCCCCCCCCAAAAAACCGATTGTACTGTCGGATAGCTGCTTTTAATCTTTAATCCAATATCTGTCCTGGGGTCCGTTCGGCAGGTGATGCAGTTATTGTGCTACTAAAAAAACTTCACACCTACCGGATCTGCAGCAGATTTTCTGCTACGGATCCACAGCGGATCCGCAGCGGATTTGACTAAATGAATGAACACAGCATTAAATACGCACTGTAAAATCCGCTGCGGATCCGCTGTGTGTGAAAGCACCCTTAAACTTGCAGCCCTGTGTCAAATTATCATCTTCCCATTTTATATCAAGATGATAAACTGAGTAGAATATTAGGAGAAGGATGTGGTATAGTAGCCAGAAGAGGTAAGACCATTGGTAATGTTATCTCTCCTACAGTCCCTAGCCATAAATCCAATACTAACAGAACGTGGCTATCCCAAAAGGGATTTTTTCAGTGTGGGGGGGCCAGGTGTAATGTCTGCAAATATGCTAAAAAAACCTCTAAGTTTAATACTTCCGATAATAAAAGAAACTTTGACATCTCATGTTTTATGAACTGTAACAGCGATCATGTTATATATGGTATCTCCTGTTCCTACTGTAATAAATTGTATGTAGGGTGTACAGCTAGAAAATTAAAGACTAGGATTGCAGAGCATATATATGACATTAGCAGGAAAGGAGAAAATGTATCAGGAGCGGCCAAGCATTTTATCATAACACATGGTGGTGATTTGCAATATTTCTCCTTTTTTGCTATAGAAAAAGTGTACAGAAATCATAGAGAAGGCAGTTGGTCTCAGAAATTGTTCAATCGTGAAGCATATTGGATATTGAATCTGGACAGCCGATTTCCTAAAGGACTGAACTACAGAACTGACTTGTTGTATATTTATTAATTTATGGTCCTCACTGTTAGCCTATGTTCACATTGCATCCACAGGGAACTGGACGGCTTCTCCCACTCTCCTTAATGGTGTCATGATTTCAGGTGTCGGTAGCTTTGTCTGATTCTGACGCATGCGCATAGTATTCACCTGGACGCCGACGGAGGTGGGGGTAAGCACTAGCTCCCTATGTTAATTTTTTGTTTCTATATATATATGAGTGTTTTTAATTCAGTGAGTGTTATGCTGAGATAAAGACGGTTGCGTCGAAACCCGTTGCTTTATACACTATTTATGTGGATTTTATACTTGTGTGCAGTTAATAAAGGTATATGATTTTATGGGACGGAGTGCCTCACATGGACTTTTCCGTTTGGATTGCTGATGCTGACCTAGCAAGCTCCTAGGTGTAGAGTGCACCTCCCTGGATACCTTTAGAACACGGCCAGAACAGGTTTGCACATGTATGATCTCGCAGCACATAATTTTTGGTTGATGCGGTGAACTTTGCATTTTTGTTCGTCAAATTATCATGGCCTAAAATGTGTGTGCCCTAGGCTTGCACCGCCTCTCCGTCCTTCCTCCCGACCCTCCTCACCATTAGGAATGCCCCAGACAGGATTTCTCCTATTCATCACGTGTCTGAACACTGCACATGTGTTGGATTGTTAAGGCACCTGTGCAGTGTTCAGAAAAGTGGTGATTAGGAGAGCATTCCTAATGAGGGGGAGGGTGGGAAGACAGGCGGGAGAGGCGGTTAAGAACTAGGGCATGGACACTCTAGGCCACCCCAATTTGACACAGGGCTGCAAGTTTAAAAGTTGTTTTCAAGGACAAAAACTGCATCACCTGCCGAACGGACCCCAGGAAAGATCTTGGATTAAAAGCAGCTATTCGAAGGTACAAGCAGTTTGGTGGTGGGGGTCAGATTGTGGGTACTGAAAATATTTTTTCCTGGATTTCCCCCTTTAAGTTTCTATCCTTGTCTGGAGTTTTGCAGTAAATGACAGTTCCCTATACATTATTAGGCTGACTTCACACTGTAACACCACACAGCACGCTTTATTCTCTACCTGTAACACCACACAGCACACTGTATTCTCCACCTGTAGCACCACTGTATTCTCTACCTGTAACACCACACAGCACACAGTTACTACCTGTAACACCACACAGCATGCTGTATTCTCTACCTGTAACACCACACAGCGCTGTATTCTCTACCTATAACGCTGATATTGGCATAAAGTAAAGAACTTTTTGAATTTACTTTTTTTTCTTTTCATTTCCACGCACATATTATGTTCAAGCATCTTTTATCTTTGAAGTTGAGCCCCACAATAAGGAGTTTATCTAATACTATCTTACATGGGATATACTGTTTATGCCTTGTTTTTTCTCCAGGTGGGATTGGCAGTGCCGGCTCTGGTCCTCTCTGCCGTTTAGCATAATTTACTTGTGTTACTGCATCATTTTTGTGAATACGCTGCAGTACTGCTGTATTCTCTACCTGTAACACCACACATCACACTGTATTCTCTACCTGTAACACCACACATCACACTGTATTCTCTACCTGTAACACCACACAGCACTGTATTCTCTACCTGTAACACCACACAGCACACTGTATTCTCTACCTGTAACACCACACAGCACACTGTATTCTCTACCTGTAACACCACACAGCACACTGTATTCTCTACCTGTAACACCACACAGCACACTGTATTCTCTACCTGTAACACCACACAGCACGCTGTATTCTCTACCTGTAACACCACACAGCACGTTGTAATCTCTACCTGTAACACCACACAGCACACTGTATTCTCTACCTGTAACACCACACAGCGCGCTGTATTCTCTACCTGTAACACCACACAGCACGCTGTATTCTCTACCTGTAACACCACACAGCACTGTATTCTCTACCTGTAACACCACACAGCACGCTGTATTCTCTACCTGTAACACCACACAGCACACTGTATTCTCTACCTGTAACACCACACAGCACACTGTATTCTCTACCTGTAACACCACACAGCACACTGTATTCTCTACCTGTAACACCAGACAGCACACTGTATTCTCTACCTGTAATACCACACAGCACTCTGTATTCTCTACCTGTTACACCATACAGCACGCTGTATTCTCTACCTGTAACACCACACAGCACACTGTATTCTCTACCTGTAACACCACACAGCACCTTGTATTCTCTATCTGTAACACCACACAGCACGCTGTATTCTCTACCTGTAACACCACACAGCACCCTGTATTCTCTACCTGTAACACCACACAGCACACTGTATTCTCTACCTGTAACACCACACAGCACGCTGTATTCTCTACCTGTAACACCACACAGCACCCTGTATTCTCTACCTGTAACACCACACAGCACACTGTATTCTCTACCTGTAACACCACACAGCACGCTGTATTCTCTACCTGTAACACCACACAGCACGCTGTATTCTCTACCTGTAACACCACACAGCACCCTGTATTCTCTACCTGTAACACCACACAGCACGCTGTATTCTCTACCTGTAACACCACACAGCACCCTGTATTCTCTACCTGTAACACCACACAGCACGCTGTATTCTCTACCTGTAACACCACACAGTACGCTGTATTCTCTACCTGTAACACCACATAGAACACTGTATTCTCCACCTGTAGCACCACTGTATTCTCTATCTGTAACACCACACAGCACACAGTTACTGCCTGTAACACCACACAGCATACTGTATTCTCTACCTGTAACACCACACAGCACGCTGTATTCTCTACCTGTAACACCTCACAGCGCGCTGTATTCTCTACCTGTAACACCACACAGCGCGCTGTATTCTCTACCTGTAACACCTCACAGCGCGCTGTATTCTCTACCTGTAACACCTCACAGCGCGCTGTATTCTCTACCTGTAACACCACACACCACACTGTATTCTCTACCTGTAACACCACACAGCACATTGTACTCTCTACCTGTAACACCACACAGCACGCTGTATTCTCTACCTGTAACACCACACAGCACACTGTATTCTCCACCTGTAGCACCACTGTATTCTCTACCTGTAACACCACACAGCATGCTGTATTCTCTACCTGTAACACCACACAGCGCTGTATTCTCTACCTATAACGCTGATATTGGAATAAAGTAAAGAACTTTTTGAATTTACTTTTTTTTCTTTTCATTTCCACGCACATATTATGTTCAAGCATCTTTTATCTTTGAAGTTGAGCCCCACAATAAGGAGTTTATCTAATACTATCTTACATGGGATATACTGTTTATGCCTTGTTTTTTCTCCAGGTGGGATTGGCAGTGCCGGCTCTGGTCCTCTCTGCCGTTTAGCATAATTTACTTGTGTTACTGCATCATTTTTGTGAATACGCTGCAGTACTGCAATGACACTCCAACATGTGTGAACACAGCCCTAATTTCCCTGCACACTTCTGCACAATCAGTGAAGTTGCAGCAGCTGCTTCTGGCCGGTCAGAGATGGTGGATCACTCAGGGGATTGGGGTATCCAGCCAAGCCTCCTGTGACATCACGCCCTGCCCCCTGTCTGCATCATCAGTCTGTGCTCAGCAAACACACACAATGTGAGACAGAGGCATGGAAGATTTGTCTCCTAAGGTGGGAGAGCAGTGGGAGCAGGAGACAATGTGGATTGACACAGAGGCCACTTTTCTTCACTGCCTGGATTTTTTATCAGCTACCAGTGTGGCAGAACGGCACAGATATGCATTGTATAGACACTTCTATATAACTTTTTATGTACTTTTAATAGAAAACAAGTTTTCCTCATGTGGAGTTCGCCTTTAAATGCAGCCCTCTCGGGTTTGGACAGACCCAAAGAGTTTGGCTAATCTCTATTGATAACCAATCCTTCTAATGAGCAGAATGAAGGAAAACACGCATCCTCTCTGTTGTTTCCAGGCACAGCGCCATCTGTACATGTGGCCGTGTCTAGTACTGCAGCTTATAATCATTCAAGTGAATAATGTTCTGTAGGATGATGTCTAGACATTTTTTTTTTTTTTTACAATTAGAAACTAAACATAAGTAGAGGCATCAGGATTCTAAGGAAAATCCACAGATGCCCTCTGATTATTATTTTTTTTTTAGCATAGCGTACCTCAAGTGATCCAATAAAAAACCTCTTAGATGCTTGTCGGTGTGTAGATTCAAGTTTCTAATCTAAAATAAAAGAATTGTGTGCCTTCTTCTATTTGTAGCTTCATTCAGTTGCACGCTGCACGCTTCATTTCATTATGGGACAGAGTGGGAGGACTGCAGCTCTTTACTTCCCTCCTGCTGAGAGAAAGCTAAAATATCTATCAAAAACAGTAAATAATAAGGTTTCTGAGGAACTTGTTAGCTAATAAAGTCCTGTGATTACAGCAGCATGGGCACTTATTGGAGCCTATAGCCTCTGTGTTGTGTGAAAGGAGTCTTTTTACAGGGGGCAATGGGGAGTAGGAAGAGTATGGGGGCATTCATATGTTCAGTGCATGGTCTGTAAATGGAGTTCAGAGCTATCGGCATCATCATTCATAATGATGCTGGGAACACAGAAAATTAGAATCAATGGAGCTGCTCACAGAGGGGAGGGGGTTTCGTCACACTGGGGGCCGGTTAGGAATAGACCGGCACCATGCGGGAAACCTTAAAGAGGTATTCCGCTCAAACGTAACTTTTCATATATTGCTGTCCACTATCCATTCCATGCTTGTTAATATCTATTCAGTTTCCTTCCCCCAGTTCTGAGCTGCTGCTTTCTGCTGATGACACATAAAAACTGTGTTAGCTTTTCTCTCCATCTCCCCCTTCCTTCCGATATGGCTGATGTAAACAAGTCCCTGGCAGGCTTTATAGATTTTGTAGCTTCTTCGTAATGCCGGAGGGATAATCATAGTGAGTTCATCACAGATTAACCCTGCCAGCATTACACAGAAGATAAGCAAAGAAGTAGGAGTGGAATACCCCTTTAAGAATTATCTAAGGAACATTTCTATGCAATGCACAAGGAGTTTCCCAGAATGAATAGACATGATTGACTCCTGCATTGGCTAAGCCTCTGTGTATTGAGTATACAGTGGTGGATCCTAAGCATTGGGGCTGTACACAGCATCTGATATATTCATCACCAAGTCCAAATCCCAGCATGTTATGAACTGTAACAATCCCATCTGTGAAGTTGACTATTACTAATATGTGGTTTTGGCAATTAATATCATGCAGCTACAATTCAGTAATAGTGATAAATGGCAGAGATAACTAAAAGGGACAAAAAGTAATGGGAAGTCCGCCAGGTTCCCTTTTTTATACGGGGCATGGCAGCTGGAAAGATAGATGCTTATAATCAAGCATTTAAGTATGATCACGTTCCATAGATAGGGCACAATTTATCAGTGTCTCATTGAAGACTGGGAGAAAGGTCACGTCACGCTTTAATATTGCTTCATATTAGGGAATGCACTCTTAAAGGGGACAGGTTAAAAGTTTGCCTATTAGTTACATTTACTTTATAACATTTGTTATTTGTTCTGTATACATAACAAGAACAAGTTGTTGTTGGGTTGAGTGCTTATTAGTTATCCCAAAAGCAAAAGTCTTCCTCTCCTTCACATATTTGCATTAGAAATATGTGATGGGTGGCTGTCAGGAATACCACCACTCTGCAGGGAGCTCAGAAGGAGGAGGGGACTCACTGCTATGCCAAACTATCAGACTTCAATAGGGAAGCTCTGATGTTATGACTGTCTATATGTTGCAGTGAAATGATAGAGTCCAGGGATTTGATCAAATCCCGGGAAATGATGAAATGAACACGTCGTTCTATCATTTCCCTAGGGACTTGATCAAATGCCTGACCCCTTTCAGGGAAATGACGGAATGAACGATCGAGGAGTTGTCCGGCTCTATGTTCGGAGGCGGACAGGGGAGAAGAGCGGCGCACCTTTCCGGCAGGCATATGGCGGCGGAGGGCGACCGGGAACTCCCGGCAGGCTAGCGGAGGCAGACAGGGGGACCAGAGTGGCGGAGGGGTGGGTGGAATGGAGGCGGATGGGGAGCAGAGCGGCACACTTTCCCAGCAAGCATATGGTGGCAGGGCGGACGGGGGAGCAGAGCAGCACACCTCCCCAGCAAGCATATGGCGGCAGGGCAGACGTGGGAGCAGAGCAGCACACCTCCCGGCAGCCATATGGAGGCGGGGGCGGATGGGGAGCAGAGCAGACGGGCCAGGGGAGCAGGAGACATGTTGAAGGGTGGAGGGAACTGGAAGCGGACGGGGAGCGAAGCGGCACACCTCCCGGCGGACAGTGGCGGTTGCAGACGGTAAGCAAATTTTATGTCGCGAGGGGAAATGATAGAGTTCATTCCATCATTTCCCTGAAAGGGCTCAGTGATTTGATCAATTACCTAGGGAAATGATGGAACGGCGCGGTCATTTCATCATTTCCCGGGATTTGATCAAATCCCTGATTCTATCATTTCACTGCAACATATATATGTTTGATAACTGTTCATATACAGACAGTTATATCATCAGTGATTTCCCATCTCAGAACAGGTAGCATATCCCAATGCACAGGGTTAGCGAAATTCAACTTCGACAACTAGAGGGCGCTCTGCTGCTTGGGTGAGAACTTTAGATGATGTGCTCGCTATAACTGGTTATGGGACTTCTTGAAGCACCAGGTCTCTAGCTCGCTTACCCTGGGGGATACATTTTAGCCCTCCCAATATATACCACTGACAGAGAGCGCAGTGTGAACCTTGTCTAGGGATAACAACTCAATATTTCTTCGTGTAAAGTGAAACTGGCTCAGCTGCCCCTAGCAACCAATCAGATTCCACCTTTCATTCCTCACAGACTCTTTGGAAAATGAGAGGTGGAATCTGATTGGTTGCTAGGGGCAACTGAGCCAGTTTCACTTTACACCATGTTTGATAAATCTCCCTCTATGTTCACACATCATACGGTCAAGCAACAGCTGTTGTATTAAAAACTGCACTGAAATTAATGCACAACGGCTGGAAAAAATACATTTTGTGAACAACAGTCGTTGTTTGCATTGACTTTAATGCAACACATTTCACTATGAAAACAACGACCGTTCTTGTCATAAAAAAAGACATTTTTTGAACATAGCCTAACAGTGCAGTCCAATCCCTCGACATCATGTATATATCAGATTGATATGCAGCTGTCACTTGTTCATGTAAATCTCTGCATATTCTGTGCTGTGTAGTCAGGTGGGCGGTCCTGCTCAGTGACTGACAGCTATCTGTGTATAAATGTTACATACAGTAGAGGGCTGCTAATCACAGAGTAGGACCGCCTACTTGACCCATTTGTTTATAACAAGCAGATGATGTGAATAAATGTCAATTTATCCTGGAACTATATATCAACCTGCTCAGTTCCTTCAGATCTATAACATGGCGCCTGCCGGTTGCAGCCTGTTGTATTGTATTGTTGCTTGTGATGTCATAGGACTTTTTGACCTAATTTGTGGGGCATTTATCCTATTTTGCCCTATTGCCCTGCCATGAGGAAGCTTGTAACCTTTACTACACGTTTGCTTTTGCAATAAAAACAAAGAGAGTGAAATCACAAGAGCGAGCGCTGTGGACCAGAGTTGTACTGAGGATTACTTTCAACCTGGGAAAATATTTCATTTAGAGTAACTTCACGAGTACCTGATCCGCAGCAGATTTCACGCTGCGAGTTTTCAGCTAAATCTGCAGCAGGTCCTGTACTGTGAAGCTGAATGGGTCCCATACACGCAGCGGAACTGCTGCGTGTATGGGACCTGGCCCCTTGTAGGTCACAATGCGACCCCATTCAGTTAAAGGGGAACCTAAGGGTCCATTTACACAGAAAGATTATTTGAAAGATTATCTGTCAAAGTTTTGAAGGCAAAGCCAGAAACAGACTATAAATCAGGTCATAAAGGAAAGCCTGAGATTTCTCCTCTTTTCAAATCCATTCCTGGCTTTGGCTTCAAATCTTTGGCAGATAATCTGTCAGATAATCTTTCTGTGTAAATGGACCCTAAAGCTGGGTTTACACGGAGCGATAATTCGCCCAATCGTACGATTAACGATTTCAAAGTAACGATTTTTCTTTTATAAGGATCAGCATTTAGATGTAACGATATAGAGTACAGAAAATTCGTTTTCCGATCGTTTTGCAATCGCTTAAGCCTATCTCGCATATAGGTAAAATCAGTAAACGACTGTTTACACGGAAGGATCGGCGAATTTTTTACGAACGACGATTTAAGAACAAGTTAAAAAGATCAAAATGAACAATTTCTCGCTTGTCGTTCGATCGTTCGCTGTGTTTACACGTACGATTATCGTTCAAATTCGATCGTTATGGTGCAAATTTGCACGATAATCGTTCCGTGTAAACCCAGCATAAGAAAGATTTATCCCTGTTCAAACCCATAATCTAAGCTTGTGTCTATCACATGAATTGGTCCATTTGTCTGCAGCTCTTCCTGACTCACACCCTGAAGCTGCTGAAAATCCTCACTTCCTGCTCCATTCTGTCTCCATTCCTCTATCCTCCCCCTCCCTTTTGCGGCAGGTCACATGATCTCTGTCTCTTCTTTTGCCAGACAAGCTGTAACACCTCATCTGTAACCCCGCCCACCACCATCACACAGTTATCACCTGACCCAGGGCGGGGAAACAACAGCCTCTCCTGAGTAGTATAGGGGAATTTAAACACTGTTGTTTCCTCTCTCTTTCTCTAATCTAGATAGATAGATAGATAGATAGATAGATAGATAGATAGATAGTGTGTTTACTGTTCGAGCCAATGGTGGGCAGATACTACAAGATGGACGGCTCCTACATACTGGGAAATGTTGTTTCCCGGCCGAGTGCCATGATATAAAACTGGGATCAGGTGTAAAAGTCCGAATCTGGGATGTAGATCGGAACTTTTGTGTTAGTATATCCCAAACTAAAAGACTGTTAGGGAATGTTTATATCATATTTAGCCCTATGTCTGACATATATACAAGGGAAAGCTTCCTATATATACACCAAATGTATTTATACCACTATAGTTTATGGCCTTCGTTGGTCCGTTCTGCAGCAGTATACCTCTTTTGCACTATAGCAGTCATGGGAAACCTTGACACTTGGGAAACTACCCATTCCCTATATACCTGGGCAGACAAAGCCATATCTTTGGCAGTCCAGGAATGATAGGAATTGTAGTTTTGCAACAGCTGGAGATCCAAGGTTCCCCATCACTGCACTATAGATTAGCATGATACAGTAGACGCTATTTCATACAAAACATATACAGTAAAATAAAACAATATATAACGAACCACTGAAGATGCATGTCAGGAGATCCTCCTTCACGTGATATGCACAGAGCCTTACTGTACTGCTGGCGCTGGAGTTATTCCAGTTGACTTCTTCACTGTCAACTTCTTATGTTTCCTGTAAACAACGTGAGTCACATATGAAAACTGTTGGGTTACAATAATAAAAAAAAGAAGTTGAATATGAAACTTATTTATGAAGATTTCTCACGTTCTCCAAAGAAGAGTAAATGTCAAGTAAGGATATTCAGTTTCATGATAGGGTGTGATCACATTTGCAGCCATTTTTATGATGCCAGTGCTACTGAAATACAAAGGAAGAAACTTTACCCTGGTCTTGGATTAAACCTATTCTACTGTTTTATGCAGATTTATGTGTCATAATGGACTATAAACACTGATCCATACTCACCTAAGGTGTGAGCCAACCTTCCCTAATTGGAAAAAAATACAGTCAGGTTTTTCATTAAACTTATTGAAGCCAAAGCCAGAAACAGATTATATATGGAGGACGAGTCATAAAGGAAAGACTGAGATTTCTCTTCTTTTCAAATCCATTCCTGGCTTTTTATTTTTAATTAAATGCAATAAAAACCTGAGCGTGTGAACATACCATTATAGAAGGTGCAAATTTTGACTATACAGCCTAAATCACTGTTAACACTCTTGTGCATCCTTAAAAGGGTACTCCGGCGAAAAAAAAAAAAATTCTTTCAAATAAAAAAAAAAATTCAACGATTTCAGGTTGTTCCCAAATGCTCTCGTCTGCGATTGTTTATCAGTAATCATTACAAATTGCTTCGTCTGATAGAACCATAAGACACAGATATTACGTGAGACTCAGCATGCAGCACTGACAGGTAACAGGGCCAGGACAGGGCTTCAGCAGCCCTGCACTTCCTGGACCATGTCACCCCTTATTGATGCCACTCAATGTCGAAATGTAAAACACACACACACACACACATATATACATACACAGTGGTACCTTGGTTTAAGATTAACTTGAATTGAGAGCATTTTGCAAGAAGAGCTCACAGTTTTTCAAAATTGTAACTTGGTTTAAGAGCATTGCTTTGGTTTAAGAGCTCCCTGTACTGGGTGGGAGGGGGAGTGTGGGAGGGACATGGTCTGCATAGCGGGGTCTACAGCACTGTACTCTGACCCAGTAAGTTTCCCTCACCTTACAAAACATAGCACTACTTAAGGCTGGGAGCTTGCATCAGGGGACAGGACTGTGGAGATCATCTCTTCATAGCTGTAACTTCTCTATGTGCCCACATCTGTCCTACTGATTCCTTCATGCTCCCTGCAGTCTCTTTCAGCCCTTGTGTTTCCCATCCTCTCTATTCCTACTATAATCTGCCTGCACTCACACTTAGCTATACACACTGCTGCTATAATGTGCCTGCACTCACACTCAGCTATACACACTGCTGCTATAATGTGCCTGCACTCACACTCAGCTATACACACTGCTGCTATAATGTGCCTGCACTCACACTCAGCTATACACACTGCTGCTATAATGTGCCTGCACTCACACTCAGCTATACACACTGCTGCTATAATGTGCCTGCGCTCACACTCAGCTATACACACTGCTGCTATAATGTGCCTGCACTCACACTCAGCTATACACACTGCTGCTATAATGTGCCTGCACTCACACTCAGCTATACACACTGCTGCTATAATGTGCCTGCACTTACACTCAGCCATTCACACTGCTGTATATAAAGTCCCTGTCACTGTCCTCCTGCACAGCTCTGTGATTCTCACTTCCATGCTGAACACACACCCTTCCCCATTGCTGTCATGCTTCCACACAGACTTCTGACAGAAGCCCTGCTTCTCTATTCAGCCTGATGTAGGGGATTTTTCTTATTGTAGTACAGAGACTGGGAGGCTGGGTGTCTGCCTACCTTTAACTTTAGGTTTATTGCTGTATTGTATCAAGCTAGATATGAAAGATTAAACCAGACAATCCGTGAAGATTTCATATGAAAAAGTCTGAAATAGGCTATGTTCACAAACTGTAATGAATTCAGAAACCGATGGCTATAGTGGCCATTGCACACAACGGCCATAGGTTTCCAAATTCATTAATTTCTATTGATTTCATTAAAACAACGGACGTTCTTGTGGACACAGTGCATCAACTACTTGTTCACTGCGGCCCTACTAACTAATAAACATGTCTATTTTCTGCTGTAGAAAATAGACTGTTCACACACTATGCGGCCATTCTGCTGTCCACTATGCGGCCACACCCATACGGCCAGTAGACTTGTATGGGTGGAAAATAATGTTCTTAGCGGCCATTGTTTGACACTCCACACAACGTCCGTTGTATTACAATGTGAGAACATAGCCTCAATCTGTAAGAGATGGGAATTAAGAAATTGTGAAGAGTTGAGTAGAAACAATAATCTGTATCTATTTGGCTCCACCTCCTGGTAGCTTTGTGTCATGACATGCATGATATGTGTAGATTTTGCTATATTTATTGAATTTACTATAACAGCACCTATTTTTGAATTTAAAAAAAAACATTAAAATAATTTTTTTGGCCACAGTTTTAGGATGCTGGAGAGATATATGACATATTACAGTAGTTGCACTATGTTTCAGTCTGACGATTATGTAGGTTGCACAAACAAGAAATCTTTTTTTTTTTTTTTTTAAAGTTGCCCTAATGTCACAAATATACTTTATTTACTGATCCAGCGTCAAAGTGGTTGATTCGTCTACTCGGCCACTGCAGCCAGAACCCTCAGCAGGCAGATGGACTTCCAGTGAGGACAACCACTCAAGCCATGCAGGAAGACCTCCTACCACCTTGCAGCTGCTATGGCTTGGGTTTAAAGAGGATGTACCATCAGGGACATGCTCTTTAATATGACCCACAGATAGAACGGCGCCGTCACGGGTTCCCATGTACGGCGCCGTTCTATCCACGGATACCGGGCCGGGCTGAAGCACAGGAGGCTAATGGAGCTGCGTCATAGAGGGGAAGTAATTCCCTCCCACTGGGGAAAGGGCCTGCCCACCTCCTGTGCAACTATAAGAGCCATGCCACCCTGTCAATGACTATAAGAGGCCATGCCACCCTGTCACTGACTATAAGAGGCCATGCCAACCTGTCACCAACTATAAGAAGCCCTGTCACTGACTATAAGAGGCCATGCCAACCTGTCACCAACTATAAGAAGCCCTGTCACTGACTATAAGAGGCCATGCCAACCTGTCACCAACTATAAGAGGCCATGCCACCCTGTCACTGACTATAAGAAGCCATGCCACCCTGTCACTGACTATAAGAAGCCATGTCACCCTGTCACTGACTATAAGAAGCCATGCCACCCTGTCACTGACTATAAGAGGCCATGCCAACCTGTCACTGACTATAAGAGGCCATGCCAACCTGTCACTGACTATAAGAAGCCATGCCACCCTGTCACTGACTATAAGAGGCCATGCCAACCTGTCACCAACTATAAGAAGCCCTGTCACTGACTATAAGAGGCCATGACAACCTGTCACCAACTATAAGAAGCCCTGTCACTGACTATAAGAGGCCATGACAACCTGTCACCAACTATAAGAGGCCATGCCACCCTGTCACTGACTATAAGAAGCCATGTCACCCTGTCACTGACTATAAGAAGCCATGCCACCCTGTCACTGACTATAAGAAGCCATGTCACCGTCACCGACTTTAAGAAGCCATGTCACCCTGTCACTGACTATAAGAGGCCATGCCACCCTGTCACTGACTATAAGAAGCTATGCCACCCTGTCACTCACTATAAGAAGCCATGCCACCTTGTCACTGACTATAAGAGGCCATGCCACCGTCACTCACTATAAGAGGCCATGCCATCCTGTCACTGACTATAAGAAGCCATGCCACCCTGTCACTGACTATAAGAGGCCATGCCACCCTGTCACTCACTATAAGAAGCTATGCCACCTTGTCACTTACTATAAGAGGCCATGCCACGTCACTCACTATAAGAAGCTATGCCACCCTGTCACTGACTATAAGAGGCCATGCCACCCTGTCACTCACTATAAGAAGCTATGCCACCCTGTCACTGACTATAAGAAGCCATGCCACCCTGTCACTGACTATAAGAGGCCATGCCACCCTGTCACTGACTATAAGAGGCCATGCCATCCTGTCACTGACTATAAGAAGCTATGCCACCTTGTCACTTACTATAAGAGGCCATGCCACCGTCACTCACTATAAGAAGCTATGCCACCCTGTCACTGACTATAAGAGGCCATGCCACCCTGTCACTCACTATAAGAAGCTATGCCACCCTGTCACTGACTATAAGAAGTCATGCCACCCTGTCACTGACTATAAGAAGCCATGTCACTCTGTCACTGACTATAAGAGGCCATGTCCCCCTGTCACTGACTATAAGAAGTCATGCCACCTTGTCACTTACTATAAGAGGCCATGCCACCGTCACTCACTATAAGAAGCTATGCCACCCTGTCACTGACTATAAGAAGCCATGCCACCCTGTCACTGACTATAAGAGGCCATGCCACTCTGTCACTCACTATAAGAAGCTATGCCACCCTGTCACTGACTATAAGAAGTCATGCCACCCTGTCACTGACTATAAGAAGCCATGTCACCCTGTCACTGACTATAAGAGGCCATGCCACCCTGTCACTGACTATAAGAAGCCATGTCACCCTGTCACTGACTATAAGTCATGCCACCCTGTCACTGACTATAAGAGGCCATGTCACCCTGTCACTGACTATAAGAGGCCATACCACCCTGTCACTGACTATAAGTCATGCCACCTTGTCACTGACTATAAGAGGCCATGCCACCCTGTCACTGACTATAAGTAATGCCACCCTGTCACTGACTATAAGAAGCCATGTCACCCTGTCACTGACTATAAGAGGCCATGCCACCCTGTCACTGACTATAAGAAGCCATGTCACCGTCACCGACTTTAAGAAGCCATGTCACCCTGTCACTGACTATAAGAGGCCATGCCACCCTGTCACTGACTATAAGAAGCTATGCCACCCTGTCACTCACTATAAGAGGCCATGCCACCCTGTCACTCACTATAAGAAGCTATGCCACCCTGTCACTCACTATAAGAGGCCATGCCACCCTGTCACTCACTATAAGAAGCTATGCCACCCTGTCACTGACTATAAGAGGCCATGCCACCCTGTCACTGACTATAAGAGGCCATGCCACCCTGTCTCTCACTATAAGAGGCCATGCCACCCTGTCACTCACTATAAGAGGCCATGCCACCCTGTCACTCACTATAAGAAGCTATGCCACCCCGTCACTCACTATAAGAAGCAATGCCACCCTGTCACTCACTATAAGAGGCCATGCCACCCTGTCACTCACTATAAGAGGCCATGCCATCCTGTCACTGACTATAAGAAGCTATGCCACCTTGTCACTTACTATAAGAGGCCATGCCACCCTGTCACTCACTATAAGAAGCTATGCCACCCTGTCACTGACTATAAGAAGCCATGCCACCCTGTCACTGACTATAAGAGGCCATGCCACCCTGTCACTCACTATAAGAAGCTATGCCACCCTGTCACTGACTATAAGAAGCCCTGTCACCCTGTCACTGACTATAAGAAGCCATGTCACCCTGTCACTGACTATAAGAGGCCATGCCACCCTGTCACTGACTATAAGAGGCCATGCCACGCTGTCACTCACTATAAGAGGCCATGCCACCCTGTCACTCACTATAAGAAGCTATGCCACCCTGTCACTCACTATAAGAGGCCATGCCACTCTGTCACTGACTATAAGAGGCCATGCCACCCTGTCACTGACTATAAGAAGCCATGTCACCCTGTCACTGACTATAAGTCATGCCACCCTGTCACTGACTATAAGAGGCCATGTCACCCTGTCACTGACTATAAGAGGCCATACCACCCTGTCACTGACTATAAGTCATGCCACCTTGTCACTGACTATAAGAGGCCATGCCACCCTGTCACTGACTATAAGTAATGCCACCCTGTCACTGACTATAAGAAGCCATGTCACCCTGTCACTGACTATAAGAGGCCATGCCACCCTGTCACTGACTATAAGAAGCCATGTCACCGTCACCGACTTTAAGAAGCCATGCCACCCTGTCACTGACTATAAGAAGCCATGTCACCCTGTCACTGACTATAAGAGGCCATGCCACCCTTTCACTGACTATAAGAAGCCATGCCACCCTGTCACTGACTATAAGTCATGCCACCCTGTCACTGACTATAAGAGGCCATGTCACCCTGTCACTGACTATAAGAGGCCATACCACCCTGTCACTGACTATAAGTCATGCCACCTTGTCACTGACTATAAGAGGCCATGCCACCCTGTCACTGACTATAAGTAATGCCACCCTGTCACTGACTATAGGAAGCCATGTCACCCTGTCACTGACTATAAGAGGCCATGCCACCCTGTCACTGACTATAAGAAGCCATGTCACCGTCACCGACTTTAAGAAGCCATGTCACCCTGTCACTGACTATAAGAGGCCATGCCACCCTGTCACTGACTATAAGAAGCTATGCCACCCTGTCACTGACTATAAGAGGCCATGCCACGCTGTCACTCACTATAAGAGGCCATGCCACCCTGTCACTCACTATAAGAGGCCATGCCACCCTGTCACTGACTATAAGAAGCTATGCCACCCTGTCACTGACTATAAGAGGCCATGCCACCCTGTCACTCACTATAAGAGGCCATGCCACTCTGTCACTCACTATAAGAGGCCATGCCACCCTGTCACTCACTATAAGAAGCTATGCCACCCTGTCACTGACTATAAGAAGCCATGCCACCCTGTCACTGACTATAAGAAGCTATGCCACCCTGTCACTGACTATAAGAAGCTATGCCACCTTGTCACTTACTATAAGAGGCCATGCCACCCTGTCACTGACTATAAGAAGCTATGTCACCCTGTCACTGACTATAAGAAGCCATGTCACCCTGTCACTGACTATAAGAGGCCATGCCACCCTGTCACTGACTATAAGAGGCCATGTCACCCTGTCACTGACTATAAGAAGCCATGTCACCCTGTCACTGACTATAAGAGGCCATGCCACCCTGTCACTGACTATAAGAGGCCATGCCACCCTGTCACTGACTATAAGTCATGCCACCGTCACTGACTATAAGAAGCTATGTCACCCTGTCACTGACTATAAGTCATGCCACCCTGTCACTGACTATAAGTAATGCCACCTTGTCACTGACTATAAGAGGCCATGTCACCCTGTCACTGACTATAAGAGGCCATGCCACCCTGTCACTGACTATAAGAGGCCATGTCACCCTGTCACTGACTATAAGTCATGCCACCCTGTCACTGACTATAAGAGGCCATGCCACCCTGTCACTGACTATAAGTCATGCCACCTTGTCACTGACTATAAGAGGCCATGTCACCCTGTCACTGACTATAAGAGGCCATGTCACCCTGTCACTGACTATAAGTCATGCCACCCTGTCACTGACTATAAGAGGCCATGCCACCCTGTCACTGACTATAAGTAATGCCACCTTGTCACTGACTATAAGAGGCCATGTCACCCTGTCACTGACTATAAGAGGCCATGCCACCCTGTCACTGACTATAAGAGGCCATGCCACCCTGTCACTGACTATAAGAGGCCATGTCACCCTGTCACTGACTATAAGTCATGCCACCCTGTCACTGACTATAAGAGGCCATGCCACCCTGTCACTGACTATAAGTCATGCCACCTTGTCACTGACTATAAGAGGCCATGTCACCCTGTCACTGACTATAAGAGGCCATGTCACCCTGTCACTGACTATAAGTCATGCCACCCTGTCACTGACTATAAGAGGCCATGCCACCCTGTCACTGACTATAAGTCATGCCACCTTGTCATTGACTATAAGAGGCCATGTCACCCTGTCACTGACTATAAGAGGCCATGCCACCCTGTCACTGACTATAAGTCATGCCACCCTGTCACTGACTATAAGAGGCTATGACACCCTGTCACTGACTATAAGTCATGCCACCCTGTCACTGACTATAAGAGGCCATGCCACCCTGTCACTGACTATAAGTCATGCCACCGTCACTGACTATAAGAAGCTATGTCACCCTGTCACTGACTATAAGTCATGCCACCCTGTCACTGACTATGAGGCCATGCCACCCTGTCACTGACTATAAGAGGCCATGCCACCGTCACTGACTATAAGAAGCTATGTCACCCTGTCACTCACTATAAGAGGCCATGCCAATATAACACTTCTCTATATGGTTTATAAAGGTAACAGACTATTGTGTACAGCTATTGTGTGAGAAACTACAACTCCCATTATATTCCCACAGAGGTGTCGTCACTATGTGTCACAGAGCGTGACGTCATCAGCCTAGAGCCTGCGCGCGGCCGGTTACCATGGCAATAACTGACGCCGTGCCCCAGCAGTTGCTGTTACTGTGCCAGTCTCGGTGAGACCCCCATCCCCCCGGCTCCTGGGACCGGAGGCTCAGCCCTCACACCCCCGTATCTACACCTCCCCCACAGCTGACGTACCGCCTGCGTATATACTAGTCCAGCCCCCACGACTCCGCCCATCAGTGACGTAACGGTTACGTGTATACTAGTGACAGTCCCGGTAAGTTCCCACACGGGGTGAGGATGCAGTGTACCTTCTCCTCCGCCAGGGGGAGCCCTGATCCCAGACACCTGCGCTGTTAACTAGGACAGTGTTCCCCAACCAGCGGCTCTCCACCAGTTCCAACTACTACAACTCCCATCGTAGACATGAGAGTTGTAGTTTTACAAAGGAAGGAGATCTACAGGGGCAGTGTTCTGGGAACGCTAAAAAATAAATGGGGAGACCCATTAATACAGTGGAGTCATTGCCCATGGCAGCCAATCAGATCCCAGCTTTCATTTTTAAAAAGGCCTCTCAAAAATGATAGCTGAGATCTGATTGGTTCCTATGGCCCTGTAGCAGTTGCATGGTCTGATTGAGATAAAGGGGTATTCTATCGAATAATTTATTTATTTTTTTTACATTTTTTTAAAGTTGTAAATATATATATATATATATATATATATATATAGATATAGATATATATATATAGATATATATAGATATATGGCTGTGTCAGGCACTACACAAGTCGTGTCCCAGCACTTGGAGAAGCTGCCTGTGTCTGTAGTGCTGCAGCCAGGGCAGCAGGGGGCAGGGTGAGCGGGGATAGCTGTCAATCTCTACTCGTGGTGCTCAGGCTGCTGCGCTACTGACACAGACAGCTTCCCCAAGTGTAATGTCTATTATAATACTAACATGCAAGCAGACATTAGTGAAGGCTGAGTAGTCAGGAATTGTTCTATAATAATATGCAAAGTTCTTTTGAAAACAAAAATAAAGTATTAAAAACAAACAAAAAAATGGCATAAACAGCCAGCATCCGCCAATGGACCTTTTTGTATCTACATTTCAGTCCGTACCCTGAAAAAACGGCATTCTTATAAACGTGTAAATGACGTATCCAGGGGGATGTTCCATGGTGTCACGAATGCCGATTTCTACCTCTTCTCCACATGCCCCTGTCTGTAATTGAGAGACATCAAAGGGACAGTTGACCAAAATATTTTTTCTTTCAAATCAACAGGTGCCAGAAAGTGCCAGATATTTGTAATTTACTTCTTTAAAAAAAAAAAAAATCTCCGGTCTTCCAGTACTTATCAGCTGCTGGATGTCCTGCAGGAAGTGGTGTCTTCTTTCCAGTCTGACACAGTGCTCTCTGCTGCCACCTCTGTCCATGTCAGGAACTGTCCAGAGCAATAGCAAATCCCCATAGAAAACCTTTCCTGCTCTCCAGACTGCAAGAAATACACCACTTTCTACAGGATATACAGCAGCTGATAAGTACTGGAAGACATAAGATTTTTTTTAATAGAAGTAAATTACAAATTTCTGGCACCAGTTGCTTTTAAAGAAAGCATTTCTGAGTTAACAACCCCTTTAAGGGGTCGTTGGGTTAAGTAAAATACATGTTGAATCCAAGGGCGGATTGAGTGTCCCACAGGCCTTGTGCTGTTCAAAAATTATTGACTCAAGGCAAACTACGCCCCCTTTAGCTCTGCCCCCACCCTGCTAACAATGCACCCCGCTAACCACCCTGTATACCATGCACACTCAGTGTCAGACTGGGGTATCTGGGGCCCACCAGAGGAAATAATCCTGGGGGCCCACCAATGAAGAACCAGTGAGAAACAACATGTCAGTCAGTGTTTGCTCAGGTTCTAAAGCTGGGGGCCCATCGGAGGATTCTCCTGTCCTCTCGTGGGCCAGTCCAACACTGTGCGCACTCATCTACTTTCTAGTCAAAACCGACCCAGCACAGATCTGTAAACACCAGGATCCATCAGGTTTCTGTATCTCTCTCTCTATCCCTCTGGGGTTCCCCAACTGTATCACTCCAGCTGGTGCAAAAACTACAACTACCGTCATCTTCCATGCTGGGAGTGGTAGGTTTGCACCATTTGGAGAGGCACAGGTTAGAGAACAGTAATATAGACACATATATAGAGACGTATATGACACGTATTGCGGTAGACGCATGTTCACACCGTGGGGGCTAATCCTCGCCAACAAGCATGCACCACTTGGCCTGGCCGTCCAACGCGACCGCTACCCTGTTTGGGGAGGGAGCGTAGGGTTGTACTATAGATCAATGGGAGGGGGGGGGGGGGGAATTGGCCGGCCATGAGCAGAGGTGTGTGCAGCGGTGTTATAATGGGGGAAATTTGACTGGGCCCCCTGGAGCTCAGGGCCCTGAGCGATAGCCTAGATGGCCTTTATTATATATCGCCCATGGTTGAATCACCCCCTCTCCTGGAGACTAACCATACCTTCCATACTTGTCATTAACTTTTCAGTCTCCTTCCCCCAGTTCTGAGCTGTTGCTTTCTGATGAAGACACAAAAAACTGTGCATGAGCTGTTCACTCCGTCTCCACTCAGATTTCCCTCCTCCTCCACCCTTCCTTCTGAGAAGGATCATGTAAACAGCTTCCGCGTCGCCTGTCTCTGCACTCTGTAATGCCGGGAGGGTTAATCTGAGGTTAAATTGCTGACGACTAGAGATGAGCGAACCTCGAGAATGCTCAAGTCCATCCGAACCTGAACTTTTGGCATTTGATTAGCGGTGGCTGCTGAAGTTGGATAAAGCCGTAAGGCTATGTGGAAATCATGGATATAGTCATTGGCTGTATCCATGTTTTCCATGACAACCTTAGAGCTTTATCCAAGTTCAGCAGCCACCGCTAATCAAATGCCGAATGTTCGGGTTCGGATCGACTCGAACCCGAACCCGGTTCCCTCATCTCTACTGACGACCTCACTGTCAAGCTTTGGCTGTCCAGACATGACTTGAATTGTATTTTTGCACCAGCTGAGGGCTGCAGTTTGACATTCCTGATTTATGATGATTCAATATATTGCTGTGATAATGTTTGGTGTGTTTTTTTGTTGTTTTCTTTGCATCAGGTCGGTGACCATGGACTCTGAAGTCTCACAGACTGAAGGGATTCTTGTCCCTGATTTTGATTGTGATTTCATCGACGTGGTTTCTCTGACTCCTGTTGGCCGTGAAAAAAAGGTAATTCTGCTTTCACATATTCCCAGACCATTTCATTGTGTATTTAGTATACCGGGGTATGTTATAGTGACCGTCCCAAGATAACAGGTAAATGGTTAGATCTCTGTAATCACTAACCATACACCGCTGCTCTTACTTTGGATAATATTTTAATCTTAGGTGAAAATTCTATTAAAACTCAGGATATTGCTGCAGTTTATAAATTGTCAAAGGGGTGGTAACCTTCTATTGGGAGGGGGGGTGATGGCTGGCGAAAGCCAGAAGCAGACAGAGAACTACGGAGAGACTGCAGGAGCTTTCATTGAGTATCAGATCTCACAGGGTTGATTCTATGCTTACACTGCTAAGCACTGCTCCATAATGTCCTCCATCCTGCTGCAGCTTCTCAGGGTATACCATAGTATACTTCTATGTGTATAGCGGACATCATAGAAGCTAGAATACACTAACTAAGGGACAACTAAAAATTTGAGATGGCGCCTTTATTTATGACATTAAGATCATTTCAGCTGGATCTCCCCTTTAATGTATGCATGTCACTCTACTTCATAGCAGAACTCCATAGATAAATGTATACCTGTTTAGCACTACCTCCAAGTTTTAGCTTCTAGGGGAGAACTCTGTGACGCAATGCATATGGCTCCCGGGTAAGGATGTTACCACTGTGCCGCCATATGTAACAGGCTCCAACTATAGTATAATATTACTACACTGTCAGTGACACAATATGTAACACACAGTGGGAAAAGAAAGTCTGTAATTTTCTACATTGCGTTTTGTAGGTAAAAATATTGGAACCCTGGGAGGTCATAGACTCATCACCTAAAGTAGCTAAAAGCAGGAAGAGACAAGGGCGTCTACTGAAGTAAGTAGAATGAGTGAAGTTTAAAGGGGTACTCCGGGGGGGATTCAAATCAACTGGTTTCAGAAAGTTATATAGATTTGTATGTTACTTCTATTTAGAAATCTGCAGTCTTTGCATACTTATCAGTTGCTGTATGTCCTGCTGGAAATGTTTTCTTTTCGGTCAGAAACAGTGCTCTCTGCTGTCACCTCTCTCCATGTCAGAAACTGTCCAGAGCAGGAGAATTTTTCTATCGGGATTTGCTTCTGATCTCGACAGTTCCTGACATGGACAGAGGTGGCAGCAGAGAGCACTTTGTCAGAGTGGAAGTAAAACACCACTTCCTGTAGGACATACAGCAGCTGATAAGTACTGGAAGACTTGAGATTTTTAAATAGAAGTAAATTACAAATCTATATAACTTTCTGAAACCAGTTGATTTGAAAAAAAAAAAAAGATTTTCGCTGGATGTCAGGGGGCATAAGGGTTAGGCACCTGGATTTCAACATGCCTGATTCTAGCAAACATTATAGTTGAGATGGAAGGTGTCATTCATCTAAATTCTAACTAACGGTGGGAATGTTCATAAGAATTGGATCAGTCACAGGCAAGGTTCACACCATGTAAAATTGACGTCCTTCCTTCAGAACAACGGCCAGCATTGTGCAAATAACGTCCGTTATTTAAAAAAAATAATGGCTGTTATTTGCACAATGACAGCCTTTGTTATCAAAGTTGTCCGTCATTTTTACTGTACATAGTGTGAACCTAGCCATACATTGCTCCATCAGTGTGTCAGACGGATTATACACAGTTAAAAGAAAGTATAGCATAATAAGGTCTTGTGCAGAGTGCGGAGAGGTCGACTGATCACGCTATAGAGAGAGAAAACCTCGAAAAAATCCAGCATGACCAATTGCATTTGTGACAGATATTAGTCAGAAATGGATAAAATCATAGTCGAATATACTTTTCAATACAGTTAAAGGGGTACTCCAGTGGAAAAAAAAAATACTTTAACTGGTATCAGGAAGTTATATAGATTTGTAATTTACTTAATAAAAAAAAATCTCAAGTTTTCCAGTACTTATAAACTGCTGTATGCTCTGCAGGAAGTGGCAGATTATTTCCAGTCTGACACAATGCTCTCTGCTGCCACGTCTATCCGTAACAGGAACTGTCCAGAACAGTATCAAATCCTCATAGAAAACAGCTCCTGCTCTGGACAGTTCCTCTCATGGACAGAGGTGGCAGCAGAGAGCACTGTGTCAGACTGGAGAGAATACACTACCTCCTACAGGACAACCAGCAGCTGATAAGTATTGGAAGACTTACAAATCTGGAAAACTTTCTAACACCAGTTGATCTGAAAAAAAATTATTTAATTTTTTTATTTTTTTGTGCTGGAGTGCCCCTTTATGGCAAAAGTATATCAATATACAGTAACAGGGAAACATATGCTGAAAGCACTTATGCAGAAATACTGGACCATTACAGTTTAGATGCCATTGACTAGGCTAGAAAGCTAGTGGAAAGGGCTGAATAGAAAGTATACGGACAATAGTCATCTACAGAGCCTATATTCCTACATTCTATAACCTCTCCTGCCGAAGGACACCGGAGGAGGCCATCATTCTATGTCTGTCTCGTTCTGAGAGCTGTGTACACAGACGTGGGAAAAGGATTGCTAGGAGGCTTTGTATTGTAAATAGCTATTTGTCATTCAGGAGCATATTGAAGAAAACATCCACTAAAGATTCTCCAGTCCCATGTACTATTCAGAAGGAGAAGAACGAGACCCTGTCCACCTCCCCTACCATGGGTTGTCCGGAACAATTGCATCCTTTAACAGGTAGTATTCTCACTAGATGTGTAAATCTTCATAGGATATGAATTAAAGGGAATGTGTCATCAGAAAATGAGCCATTATGTACCTCAAAAAGCTAAAATCAGACTATCTTCCTCCAGGCTGGGCTGTCCTGCCCTGTGGTACGTCTGTCCATAAAATGGCTGACATGGAGGAGCATGTGATCATGCCCCGCCCCCCGGTGTGCTCCATAGGCATATACAGGCTCAGTGGTGGACACTGGGGGGTGGGGCATGGTCACATGCTCCTCCCTGTCGGCCATCTTATGGACAGCCTCACCAGAGAGCAGGGCAGCACAGCCAGGGGGAGGGGAGTCAGATATTAGCTCTATGAGGTACACAGGAAGCTGCTGTCAGTATATACAGTGACTACACTTACCAATACTGTACACTGAGCAATTTACTATGGCCAACCCCATTAAATTAGGTTTTTAGATTATAAATTGTTTGGATTTTGCATTTTACTGTCTATATTATAAAATAATCCAGAAATCTCGCAGTATTCATTCTTACCACCAAACCCTAAAACTAAGGAGACTTCCTGTTCTGTCCGCGATTTTACGGAAAAAGCCGATGGAAGGTGATCTGCACAGAATATGAAGACGAGAATGGGAGCTCAGCCTCCCCTATAGAATGACCTCTGCCTAGTTCACGGAGGTCACAGAGCATGCTTACAAATCTGCCCCAAAGAATAGCGTTTGGTTACTTCTTGCTGTAAAGCATGTCACTAAATACTGTTAAAAACTGCTCAAGCAAGATGGCTGCCCCCATAATAATGTGCTAAAACAGGATGCTGCATTTTACCATATGTTGAGTAATCCTTGCTCATATATGGAGTGGTTGGTGGGGAGACCTATGAGGTGTCCTGTAAATAAATGACAATTTTCCTATTTCAGGCCTTAAAGGGGTACTCTGGCCAAAATCCTTTTCGAATCAACTGGTTTCAGAAAGTTATATAGATTTGTAATTTACTTTTATTTAAAAATCTTAAGTCTTCCCATACCCAATAGCTGCTGTATGTCCTACAGGAAGTGGTGTTTTCTTTTCAGTCTGACACAGTGCTCTCTGCTGCCACCTCTGTCCATGTCAGGAACCGTCCAGAGCAGGAGAGGTTTTCTATGGGGAAAATGGCTGGAAAGAATACACCATTTCCCGCAGGACATACAGCAGCTGATAAGTACTGGTAGACAAGATTTTTAAATAGAAGTAAATTACAAATCTGTATAACTTTCTGAAACCAGTTGATTTGAAAGAAAATGATTATTGGTGGAGTACCTCTTTAAGGGTTAACAATAGATTTGATATATATCTTTTGTTGGTCAATGTCAGAAAGAACATTCTAATGATGTTCTCAGCAGTGCTGAAAGAATGAAATAAAACCCATCCTGATGCAGAAAAATTTAGGCCAAACCTGGATATAGAAAGGCAATACTTACCCACAATGCAGCTGTACCAGCACTTATGTCCATGGGTGGTTAATTTTTGGTCTTATGCATGCTTATGCCTCTTTTCCATCTTGTAACCCAGAAGTAAATAAAATGATGGAATTACCAGCTCTGACCATGTCCATTCCAGGACTCTCCACACCTGGAGGCACGATGGTATACGTAGACATAGAAGGAGAGGGCACACAATATTTCATACAAGACAGTGGAGTTCTCATGCCAGGTAATGTGGATCCTTCATTCTTTGTTTCCTGGTTAACATTTACCAGTATGTACTCTATGTGACAATACACTTGTGATGTCAAGGCAAAAATTAAGGAAATCAAACCTGTCCTGATGCTGCTAATTAAAGGGGTTGTCCAGCGAAAATATTTTTCTTTCAAATCAACTGATGTCAGAAAGTTATATAGATTTGTAATTTACGTCTATTAAAAAAATCTCAAGTCTTCCCATACTTATTAGCTGCTGTATGTCCTGCAGGAAATGTTTTATTTTCAGTCTGACACAGTGCTCTCTGCCGACATCTCTGGCCGAGACAGGAACTGTCCAGAGCAGGAGAGGTTTTCTATTGAGAGTCATAGAAAACCGAGACTGTCTCGGCCAGAGATGTCAGCAGAGAGGAGGGTGTCAGACTGACAATAAAACAACATTTCCTGCTGGACATACAGCAGCTAATAAGTATGAGAAGACTTTAAATTTTTTAATAGAAGTAAATTACAAATCTATATAACTTTCTGACATCAGTTGATTTGAAAGGAAAATATTTTTGCTGGACAGCGCCTTTAAGTCTAAGAGTGGCTATAAAAAAGAAAGGATCTACCCACAATGCATTTGTAACAGCACTTATGTTGATCAGTGGTTGCTTTTTGGTCTAATCCATGGTTATGCCTCTTTTCCACCTTGCAACCCAGAACCAAATGAAATGGAGAAATTACAGGCTTCTTCTTTGCCCAGTCCAGGACTTTCTATGCCCGGAGCCACAGTGCCATATGTGGAACAAGCAGGGGATGGCATACAATTGTTCATACCAGACAGTGGAGTTCCTATGCCAGGTAATGTAGATTCTTTCACTCTGTTTTCAGGTGAACATTTGCCTATGTGTACCCTGTATGACAATACACTTGTGGTGTCAAGGCAAGAATAAATTAAATAAAACCTGTCCTGATGCTGAAAATTAAAGGGGTAGTTCAGCAAAACCTTGTTTTCTTTTAAATCAACTGATGTCAGAAAGTGCCAGAGATTTGTAATTTACTTCTATTAAAATATCTCAAGTCTTCCAGTACTTATCAGCTGCTGTATGTCCAGCAAAAAGTGGTGTATTCTTTCCAGTCTGACACAGTGCTCTCTGCTGCCACATCTGTCCATGAAAAGAACTGTCCAGAGCAGTAAGAAATCCCCATAGAAAAGCTGTCCTGCTCTCCAGACTGAAAAGAATATACCACTTCCTGCAGAACATACAGCAGCTCAGAAGTACTGGAAAACAAGATTTTTTTAATAGAAGTAAATTACGGATCTCTCTCTGGCACCAGTTGATGTGAAAGAAAGGATTTTTTGCTGGACTACCCCCTTAAGCCTAAAAGGTGAACAGTACTTATGTTGATCAGTACTTGGTTTTTGGTTTAATCCATGGTTATGCCTCTTTTCCACTTTGCAACCCAGAACCAAAAGGAATGGACAAATTACAGGCTTCTACTTTGCCCAGTCCTGGACTTTCTACGCCCGGAGCCACAGTGCCATATGTAGAACAAGCAGGGGATGGCATACAATTGTTCATACCAGACAGTGGAGATCCCAGTTCCGAGACAGCATGTATGTTGATCAGTGATTGATTTTTGGTCTAATCCATGGTTATTCCTGTTTTCCACTTTGCAACCAAGAAGCAAATGCAATGGAGGAATTACCAGCTTTTACAGTAACATCCTTACCTCTCCACACTCCAGCGACATCTTCTTTGGTGTCTGGAGCAGCACCCCGAGCCCCTTGGAGACCCGCCCCGGTAGCTGCACGCTGCAGGAGCATGCCTCATTGCCCTGATCGCTACGCTGGCTATTAGTCTTAACTTAAGTGTGCTCACCATGCCCCTGTTGCTCTATATCTGTATTGTTGTACCTGGCTTTTCCTGACTACTTTATTGGATCCTGATTTGGTGCTTTGCTGTGCTTCTGGTTTTGACCCCAGCTCGTGGACCACCCTTGTATGTGAGTCTGTCTTGTCTTTGTTCTTGGTTGTTATTGTAGCCTTAGAGGCCCATTCCACGGAGCGGTAATCGGACGAATCCGCCCGATTCGGCCAATTATCGCTCCGTGGCATGGAAACAACGATCAGGTGCAGCGGGGCTGCCTAGGTGATCGCTAGATCGTTCGGGCAGCCCATAGAGGGTAGAGGCGGTCTGCTGCCGCCGCTCCTATTCCGTGTGGTGACGGCAGCAGTTTGCTGCTATTCCAGTCGTTTGACTTTCAACATGTTCGAAACGATATCGGCTGATCGTTGCCTCCTATTCCACGGGACGATTATCGACCGCAACAGCCGTTATCAGCCGTATACGGCCGATAATCGTCCCATGGAATAGGGTCTTTAGGAAAGGACCGTTTCTATGGTTGTCCACGGTGGCCTAGGACTGTTGAGGGAAGTAGGCAGGGTCATCTGGAACTGGGCTAAGGCTCAATGTCTCTGTCCTCCCTCGTCCCTTCCCTGGTCAAATCCTCTAATGCGTGGTAATCCTTGTTTTCCACCTTGCAACCCCGAAGCAAATGCAATGGATGAATTATTATCTCTTGCTATGTCCCATCCAGCACCTTCTAGACCCGGAGCCACGGTGCCATATGTCGGAGAAGCAGGAGATGGCACTCAATTACTGATATCAAGAAATGGAGTTCTCATGCCAGGTAGTGTGGATCCTCTTACTCTTGGTTTTCGGGTTAATGTTTGCCAATAAGTACTTTGTGTGACAATACACTTGAGATGTCAAAGCAAGAATGAATTAAATAAAACCTGCCCGATGCTAAAAATTAAGCCAAAGATTCGATACAGCAATTGAATACTTACCCACAATGCAACAGTAACAGCACTTATGACGATCAGCAGTTGATTTTCGTTCTTATATATGGTTATGACTGTTTGATTTTATTTTTTTCTTTTAAAGTAATTCCACCTTCCAACCCAGAACCAAATAAAATGGTAAAATTACCAACCCTCACCATGTCCGGTCAAGGGCTTTCTACACCCGTAGCCACCATGCCATATGGAGAAGGAGCAGGGGATGGGATTCAGTTTTACATACCAGGCAGTGGAGTTCTCATGCCAGGTAATGTGGATCCTTTCATTCTTTGCTTTCTGGTTAACATTTGCCTGTAACTACTCTGCGTGACAACAATAAGGACTGCACAACTGAGACTCACTTGTGACGTCACATCAGCTTACCTCACAAAAGTAGTCAAAGTACTTTACTGGACAGAATCACACTTGTAATGTCACAGCAGACGTCATAGTTGTCCGTGAGACAGACTGTCAGGGTTTTAGTAAATATAAAGTAACCAAAAAGACTATAATAAAATTCCTTAATGTAAAGTAGGAGTTAGGGTCAGAGTACTAGAGGATTCTCCGATGGGTGCCGCTACTGACACAATAATTGGCCTTTGATATTTGTAGCCTTTCCTGGTGCTAAACCATCAATAAAAAGATAGCTAAGCAGTCAAGTGGGTGGTCTTACTCATTGAACAACAGATACCAGTGTATTAGGGTATGTGCACACTGAGGAACCTGGGCGGATCACCCGCTGCGCATTCCGCCGCTCACCCCCACTCGCACCCACACACATCATCTTATGACCTGCACCCTGTATATAGTCTGTTCCTGGCTTTGGCTTCAAAAATCTGTCAGATAAATCTCTCTGTGTAAACGCACCATCAGGGTAGCTTCACACACACACCGTATCGCAGGGAATTTTCTGCTGCGGATACGCAGCAAATCTGATGTAAATAACTGAACACAGCATCAAATCTGCACCATCAAATCTGCTGCTGATCTGCTGCACATCAGTCGTGTGTGTTAGCACCCTTAGGCTATGTTCACACTACATATGAGAACGGCCGTTCCGTGACCCGGCCGGGTCATGGAACGGCTGGTCTCTGCCCAGATCATCCCGGCCGCCACTTAAGTACCAACTGGATTATCTTTCCGGCTGCAGGGTTCTGATGTGGGCGCATCCGTGCGCCCGCATCAGAACCTCCCACAGCACACAATGAAGCAAGCGGCCAGAGCTGCTGGCTTCATTGTGTAAACAATTCATTGAATTGCGGCTGCAGAAAACTGACATGTCAGTTATTTGCGGGTCCGCACGGGATCCCGGCCGGAGCGTATACGATGTGTATACGCTCCGGCCGGGATCCTATAGAAATGTAGGCAATGTTCCTTACTGCATAAAGTACGGCCGTTGTTGCCGATGGAAACAACGGCCGTACTTATACGTAGTGTGAAAATAGTCTTAAGGTGGAAGAGCTTAAGTACTAAAATAGAGTAGGATCTATTAAGAAGCCGTCCAGGCAGTAACGTGATATATATGAGAAAAAGTTTAATATTTTAGTTTCCTGTTAATTCATGAGGTGTCCCAGTAGGTGATAGGTGATTCTGTTTTGCAACCCAGGAGCTAATGGAATGCAGGGATTTCCGGCCTTCACCATGTCTGCTCCAGGAGCTTCTGTGCCCGGAGCCATTCCAGACCTTTCTGTACCCGGAGCCACAGGGCCATATGTAGGCCATGCAATTGATAGAACACCATTTTACATACCAGGCAACGGCGTTCTCATCCCAGGTAATTATCTGTTTTCCAGGTAACATTTGCCTATAAATACTTTAGACTGTGTTCACACATAGTATTTCCATCAGTGTTTTGGTCAGTCTTTTTTCAACCGAAACCAGGAGTGGGTTGAAAACACAGAAGCAGTGCAGATTTTTCTATTATAATTTTGCCTTGTCAGTTCCACAGGTTGAAAAAAGACTGACCAAAAAACTTGACAGAAATACTATGTGTGAATATAGCCTTACAGCAATGTCATAACAATTTACTAAAACCCTTACTAAAACTCTCTGCCCAAAGGAGAGCTCTGTCAAAAATCATGATTTTCCAGGAGGCAGGGAGGAACACAATTAACAAGCTCTACTTACCTGTCCGCGTGCCTCCTCAGTAGTTCAGCGTCACATGCTCCAGGGCCCCCGAGTTGTGATGTCGTCACAGCTGATGGACAGCCTCCATCCAATCTGTGACTGAAGCAGTGTCCTACCCCAGTTAGCAATCCATCAGCCATGTTGTGATGTCCCTTCAGAAGCAGGAGCCCAGCGGGAGCCCCAGAGTGGTAAGCCAGTGCTGCGGAGGAACATGGAGAGGTAAGTAGAACTTGTTTATTCCTTCCTGCCCCTGCCTTCTGGAAAATCATGATTTTTTACCAAACCTCTCCTCTAATACACAGACAGCAGTTGAAATTTACTTATGACATCACAAGTTATCTTTTACCAGTAACATGGTTGTGAGGTCACAGTAGCTTACCATGCAGAAATAAATTTGTGAGGACACAGCAGCATGATCAGTTTAAACTTACTTGTGATAGCAGAACAGCCTTCCTCACAGAAACACGTGTGATGTCACATTGATAGATCCTTATACTCTTTTTTTCTGGATAAGGGCCAATGCACATATCCGCAAAAACCCGTCTGTGCACGTACGATGTGCGACCTCTGAGCTTTCAGCATCATGATTAATTATGATGTCAAGATCTCCAATACTGTTTCTTTAAAAGTTTGCATTAGTGTATCGACACAGCTGCGCAGCTTTGTCAGTACACTAGCGCAAACTTTCAACGCACAGAACGCACTTGGCACCGTTGCCCTCCCCTCTGTGCTGCAGCTCCATTAGAATCAAAGGAGCTACGTCACAGAGGGGAGGGGATGTGGTCACACTGGGGACGGCGCGCCCGCCCCCAGTTCATAGAGCCAGGCCGCTGCATGGCAAAAGAACATCGCCAAACGTGGAAACCAGGTGTTGTTAAAAAAAAGGATCACGCTACCAGGATTTCCGCGCTGGCGCCAATTGGCTCTTAGAGCATAGAGCTGGGCCGGTGCACGCCAAAAGAACAGTACTGATCACAGGAACTGGGCAGCGCTTCAAAAAAGGGACCACACCACCAGGATCTCCACTCTGGGGCTGATCAGCTCATATAAAAAAATTTTTTAAAAGCAATGATGGTACATTTGCTTTAATCATTTTGCACGCTCTGCGCTGTCGTAGGGTAGGGAAAATGGCGGCAACTTAGTAGCTGTTCACTACATGGTGCGCTACGTTGTAAGTGAATACCCTCCAGCGTGTTCCAATTCTTCATCATATGTTCAGGAGCGGAGACGGTGGACATTAGACAGCCACATCTGTTCCACTTCAGGTGCTGTGTGTGCATCTTTTGTTGCTAAGATCTCTGCCCACAGCCAGCAGCTCTGGTGTCATTGTCATCATCACCTTGATCAGAGCTGTCAATCATCAAGCTCCTCATATTGTAAGCAACGTAATGGGAACAACACAGCAGAGCATTGTAAAGACATCATGAGGTATAGCCTTATGAGGTATGGCCTTATTCACACGTTCAGTGATTTTCAAGGTCCGTGGATGAAGTCCGCTATCTACCTCTGTGATCCGTGAAAAAACCTCTGTGATTGCATCAGTTTTGTATCCGTGTCCGTGTTTTTCACTGATCTGTTTAAAGCTTTTTAAGTTACACTGATTACATCACATCCATGTTTTTCACGGATTGCACGGATGCCAGATCCGTGTCATCCGTGAAAAACACAGATCTCATAGACTTCTATGGGGAAATGCGTGCCGTCATCTCGTCCGAGTTATGACCTGTCCTATTTTTTCATGGAACAGTTGGCGGATCTGTGAAAAAAACGGAACGTGTGATCTAGCGATCACCCGGGCAGCCCCCCCGAACCTCCCCACGGCACCCCCAGGACTCACCCGCTTGCTGCTGCCGCGTGAAATAGCGGCGGAAGCAATCGGTGAACGAGGAACAAACGAGCACTAATAGTCGGCCCGTGAAATAGGGCCTTTAGAGTAGCAAACAAGTCCCTATCTGCAACTTTGTAGTGCCAGGATGATTAATCACAGTGAGTTTATCAGCAACTTGACCTCAGATTATCCCTCCTAGCATTACAAAAAAGCCACAAAGTTGCAGATACAGCCTGCCAGGGACTTGTTTACATCAGCCGTCTCGGAAGGGAGAGGGAAACGGAGAGAAAAGCTCAGACAGTTTTTTTGTGTCTTCAGCAGAAAGCAGCAGCTCAGAACTGAGCAAAGAAGACTGAATAGCATAGAAAGAATTGTTAATCTCATCATGGGCAGCAACATAAATTATGTTTGAGTGAAATACCCCTTTGAATAATTTTTTTTTTTCTTGCTTAACTTCTGATATACATGCATTAACATATCCATAAAGGTTATGTCAACTCTTTGAACATAGATTAAAGGGGCATTAGTGGTTTAGTTGATAAAAGTTGTTCTTCATACAAGTGAGCTGCGAAGCGTTAGTCCTTGTAGGTGGCATATGACATCATCAGTAGTAATTGTTAGCTGGTTTCTTGTTATAATTCAGTATATATATGGATATGTGATGTAAAATGCCAATAATATATTTGTCTATATGGAGCACCTAATTATAGTGATAGTAATGGTAGCTATGAAGGTGACACACCACAACTAGTACATCTCTCCAAGAGACAAATGATCAAAATTTCTATTAAGGTAAATTACTTCATTTTTAACATGGCAGGTCCCGCAGGAGGTATGCTAGCACACCAGATACATGCTGCAGGCACTGGATTGCCTCAGGGACTATTTTTTGGTGCTTCCAGCTTGCTTAGTCCTTGGGAGATAACAGATGAGGCACAGAAGAAAAGAATAGTGCGACTAATGAAAAACAGGTAAAAGCTTGTTAGAAGTACAGTAGGATGTACGCAATAAAAAGTCACATAGCAGTAAGTCAATGTTAACCAACACCACCCTACATGACTCAAAAGTTCTCTGCTTGTGAAGCAACATCACTGGCAGCAGCACTGTACCACCTCACTTTAGATATAGACTTGGGTTAAATGTCAGTGGGCTACTTGAGGGAAGGGCTTATCCAGACCCTTGAGTTTTCAAATGGAGGTGCTCTGACCACCTTGTAAGAGTGGCGATGAAAAGTACTTGCATCCATGGGGATGAACGTCTGTCTTTTGCTGTCGGTGGGCATGGAGTGACATGCGATTAAGAACGTATGGCCCTCTTCTGGGTAAGCTAGCTGATGGGGTGACCCCTTAGGAATCCTAGCACTGGCAGCAGAGTTCTTGGCTTTAATTGCACTTAGCTGACTGCTGACTGCTTTAGAATATCTCCTGAAGACTTACAGGGTGAAGAAGATGATAACACAGCCCCTAAGTGTGGATACGTTTTTCCCCTACCTCTTGTAGCCTTGTAAGTAATAAAAATATATATTTTATCTGTTTTACAATATATTGGCGTCTTTCATTTGTTGTTTATTACATTGCATGGTATTAGCAGGTACCACAGGTGTTTTTATCTCCTTTGCTTGATTTATAATATCGCTGTGTGACTATGGGACTGCAGTGTTTAAATAACTTGTTCTCCCATCATGCCTTGCTCTCTCATGACTTGTGAGTCCTTTGTGCTCCACTGTATTAACATGGAATTACAAGGGTATATTACCACATGGCCTTTGTGAAGATGGAGGCCGCTCATTGTGGTCGTTGCCATAGAATATGTGAAGTTTCTTGAAGAGTATGTGGTTGTACTTTAGAATCAAAGCAAGATTTCAAGGCCCTCAAAGATCTGTAGTGTTATAGGGCAGGATTTAGTGGTATAAGGCTTTATATTTGGCATTGGCCTAAATCAGGGATGGGGAACCTGGAGGCCGCCATCTGCTAAAAAAAACAACAATTCCAATCATGCCTGGACAGCCAAAGCAAAAGCTATGGCTGTCCAGGCATGATGGGAATCATGTTTGGCAACATCTGGAGGGCTACAGGTCCCCCATTCCTGGACTAAATAGTTAGATTTTGGGTTCAAGTCAGGCTGTGATGGTTCCCATTCATGAGTACTATGTTTCTCAATTAAGACCTAGCTTCAGGCTTCCAGGCTTTTGGGTGTAGGCTTAAAATATAAGCCCTACTCCAAATATAAGCCCTAGTTATACTCAGCTGACCAAAACCATGACACTGGGTGGCTGAGCATCAGCCAATCAATGGCAGACCTGTTATGGTCCACCCCACCTGCTAAACACAGGCTGTAGGGGAGGCAGGAAGGGTAAGTAGGGGACATTGAATATGGGAGGACAGAGGGTATGTGGGCCAACTACAGAGGGTGAGGGAGGTATACAGTATGGGGACTACCTGCAGGGGGATGTATACAGTATGGGGGAGGAACTACAGAGGGGGAGGTATACAGCATGTAGGCCTAACATCATGGCAGCTAACTACTGTATAGAGTGGGGCTACAGTGTAGGGGCATACCGTGTTTCTCTGAAAATAAACCTCAGCCCTCTTTTCAGAGAAAAAAATAAAATAAGACTACGTCTTATTTTTAGAGACACACAGTAGTCTGAATCACAGTCTGAATAATACATTTTTGGGGGCAAAATATAGAATTTTATCTAATAATTTGCATGCGCCTTTTACCACCTCCAGGGCAGCAGCGAAGGCGTGTCGCATCAGGAGAAAACAATACATCACACAACTGGAGTCCAACAAAACCGTGTTGGAAACCAAAGTGAAGCAACTGATGGAAGAAGTAGAGTTTTATAGAAGCAAACCAACCTCTGAAAGCTTCAATTAATTATATAACTTAAACCTCTCACAAATCGGTCTCTTGTGTGTCTTATCTAGTAAAAGAAAATGAAGAAACATAAAGAGTAAAACATACAAGTATATAGTGTGTTAGGCTATGTTCACACAAAGTATATTTTCGTTAAAGTACGGCCGTTGTTGCTACTTTTTACGAAAATATACGTTGCCTTGTGTTCTATGGAATCCCGGCCGGCAGAACCCGGGGCAAGGCAAAGTATTGTCTCCCCCAAGATGCCCCTGGTATTGTACTTACCCTCCCATAATGCCCCTGGTATTATAATTAACCCCCAATGATGCCCCTAGTATTGTAGTTAACCCCCATGATGCCCCTAGTATTGTAGTTAACCCCGATGATGCCCCTAGTATTGTAGTTAACCTCCAATGATGTAGAACAGAAATACCTTATGCATTCAGTGATAATTATTTACAGTGTATATTATCAGATACAATTAGTCATTGATAAGCTAAATGTACCACAGCACTAAATAGTCCAATACAAAGAGCGATGTAAGCATCAGTCTCTTGGAAAGCACCTAAGACCCTTAGGATTGCCAATATATAGCATAGGATATCCCCCAGTCAGGGTGCTTTAAATGCATTGAAGGGGCAGTAACAGGGTTAATGTTGCTAGGCAGCGCCGGACTGGGCCACCGGAGGACCAGAGGATCCTCCAGTAGGCCCCGACGCCCATGCTGATGTGGCACACTGACTGTCGGGCAGCAGGGCCCCCCGACAGTTCCTCAGTGCTGCCGCAGGTCTTGCGGTCACAAGAGGCAATTCGGCCCCCAGCTGATGCTGCGCTCCCTGGGGGGTATCCCGGGGGCATCGGGAAGCTCTGTGTGCGCCGGGGGCCGGAGCGCGTTTTAGAGGCAGGGAGCGCGTTTTAGAGACACTCCCTGTACCGGAAGTACCGGCCCCAATGCACACTGAGCTTCCTGATGTGTATGTGCCGGGCGGGAATCCGGCCCCAGGAAGCGGAGCGTCAGCCGGGGAAGAAGAGAAGACAGCCGACGGGGGAGCGAGTGGTTAGGTGAGATTATTTTTTTCTTTTTATCTGCACACGGGGCCTTCTGTAACGGGGATTACATGGGGGGAACATCTATTAGGGGGATTACATGGGGGGCATCTATAAGGGGGATTACATGGGAGGCATTTATAAGGGGGATTACAGGGGGGCATCAATAAGGGGGATTACATGGGGCAAACTATAAGGGGGATATTAGGGGGCCATCCATAAGGGGGATTACATGGGGGCAAACTATAAGGGGGCTCATAGGAGACATCTATAAGGGGGATTACATAGGGGCAATCTACAGTATAAGAGGGATAACATGCGGGGCATCTAAAAGGGGGAATTACATGGGGGGCATCCATAAGGGGGATATTAGGGAGGGCATCTATAAGGGGGATAACATGGGGGCATCTTTAAGGGGGATATTAGGGAGGGCATCTATAAGGGGGCTAACAGGGGGGCGATCTATAAGGGGGATAACGGGGGCATCTATAAGGAGGATAACAGGGGGGCATGTATAAGGGAGCTAACAGGGGGGCATCTATAAGGAGGATAACGGGGGGCGGGCATGTATAAGGGGGATAACAGGGGCATCTATAAGGGGGAATACACATAGGGGCCATCTATAAGGAGGCTACACGGAGGGGGTATATACTATAAAGGGGGTCATATAGAGTCAGCCTACCCACTAAATGAGGGTGTAAAGGGGACAATACAGATGTGCAGTTTGTAGAGAGATGAGTATGGTGCCAGAGTGAGAAGCCTAATATGTTTCTCTGACAGATTCTGTGGATTAGGGGCTCAAAGAAGTTCTCATGATGGCCCAGGGCAGATGGAGAAGAAGATGAAAAGGGAAGAACTCTGATCAGAGAAGATGTCCCCTGTGAGTCACCTGATATAACAGTGTGATGATACTGTGATAATATGGTAACTGTGTGACAGTATGGTGATATTATGGTAACAGTGTGATGATATGGTGATAATATGGTAACTGTGTGACAGTATGGTGATATTATGGTAACAGTGTGATGGTATGGTGATAATATGGTAAATGTGTGACAGTATAGTGATAATATGGTAGGTGTGACAGAATGGTGATAGGTACAGTATGGTGATAATATGGTAGGGGTAGATGTTTTTGTTTTATCCACCTATTAGTGATGTTCTGGGGTCACTTCCCTGCACTGAGCCCCCACAGATCTATGTATTCTGATCTCCCACAAAGCATCCAGTGTATGATGCACCTAGGACCCAACTACAACAGCTGCAGGCACTACAACTCCCAGCATTTACTGACAGTCTGCAGCCCTCAGGATATGCTGGGAGTTGTAGTACAGTAGTACAATCCTCTGATAACTGCCGCTGTAGACAGATGTATTGCTGGACCATCAGGGCTGATGGTTGTCACCCACAGATTGCAGCCACCAGGCGACCCTGCACACAGTGATTTATTATAGGGTTGTCCTCTTAGATACTACAACTTCCACCATAGCCTGAGAGCTGTATAAAGGTACGGGGTTCTGAGATTTGTCACGTATACAGATGAATCCAGGAAAGGAGCGGGTCAGCATGTCGTGTCTCACTGGTTCTCACTGCAGGTAGTTTCACCCTTTATCTTGCTGGCTCAGGATCAATGCGTTTCCTGTGTATCCCATTGGTCAGCAGCAGGTAAGAGCAGCTTGGAAATACGTTTCATGTCCTTTTCATACGGTTAGCCAAAGTGACAGACAGTAGGACAGTACAATGCAGAAACAATAATCTGCAGCTATTTGGTTCCAGTTCCTGTTGGCTTTCAGTCATGACATTCCATGTGCAAATTGTATTTGATTACGAATATCAAAGTTACCATAACATTTTCAAATGAATACATTTTTTAAATCATTCAATAATTTTAGGAATAAGAGGGGGCATGGTTTAAAGGGACAGTGTCACATAACAATTTTCAAACAAAGGAACCAATCTGACTAATGAAATACATTAAAAACATTGTTAAAATTTTTTAAATTTAAACAAAATCTTATAATTATCTCAATCAATTAAAGGGGTTATCCCATCCCCACTGTCTCCTTGATCATAATTCTGATTATAGTGCTATTTTGGTGGTCTAAGCAGGAGAAAGTCCAAGAAAATGAAACATCAAAACTTAAAGGGGGTTATCCAGCGTTTTCAACGTTTTTCTTTTAATACATTTCTGCCCTGTTGGTAAACATAATACACATGTTATGCTTACCTCTCCGTGCTCCCCTGATGTCCTGATGCAGCCTCTTCGGTGTCCCCCGCTGACTGCAACTCTGCTATTTCTGAGAGTGTCTTGGGAGTGACAGGCTGCTCAGCCAAGCGCCGTGGCCAGTGATTGGCTGAGCAGGCTGTCACTCCCGAGATGAGTTCACCTCAGAGGTAGCAGAGTTGCAGTCACTGGAGAGACCACATTGGTACACAGGGGGGGGACACAGGGGGGGGACATTTAACAAGATGCCAGTTTTAGATAATGCCTTACCCTTTTTTTTCCAGCTGAAGAGGTGCACACCTCTTAGTAAAGCCGGCCAGCCCTACACACCTGCTGGGCCCCTATGAATTAAACTACAAACTACACAAAACGGTGCCGAGCATCATGGTAAAGAAATTACCTTCATCTTCAGTGCCCTAAGTGCTATAGGGACACATCAGCAGGTTAGATACTTCTAACATGCTGATAGTTTCCATTTAAATGTCAAGTTAAAGCGACTCTGTACCCACAATCTCTCTCCCCCAAACCACTTGTACCTTCGGATAGCTGCTTTTAAAGCGTAACTGTCATTTCAGGGTCATTTTTCTGAAAACATTAAATATCAACAGTACAAGCGATTTTAAGAAACTCTGTAATAGGTTTTATGTACTAAAAGAGTTTCCTTCTGGACTAAAAAAGCAATCTCCCAGCCTCCCCCCTCAGTGCAGAAGAAGCAGGATTTCTGTGTCCATTATGTGGCTATGGAGGGGGGAGGGGCTGTTAGGAGTAACTGAGCACGGAGCAGTCCTGCAAAGCACAACACCCTGCAATCTTCTCTCAGTAAGTTCATAGATAAGCACTGACCTTTCTGACCCCAGAATCCTGCGGTTTAGGTGCCCAGAGAGTCTACAAACAGCTGACCTTCATGTCACCTCTTCCTGCTCCCTCATCTCCCTCAGCCCCTCCCCCCTTCATAGGTTTACAATGGAGAGAGCAGAACCCGTCTTCACTGGCTTCTCTGTAATGAAGACGTGTTTGCCTGATAATGCACAGATAAGAAGTCAGGGGGGGAGGCTGGGAGATTGCTTCTTGAGTACAGAAGGAAGCTTTTTTGGCTGATGAAACCTATTACAGAGTTTCTTAAAATCGCTTATACTACTGATTTCTGCAATAAAAAAAACGTGACAGTTACTCTTTAATCCAAGATCTGTCCTGGGGTCTGTTCGGTAGGTGATGCAGTTATTGTCCTAAAAAAACAATTTTTAAACTTGCAGCCCTGTGCCAAACGGCCGTGGCCTAGAGTGTCTGTGACCACCTTGCACCACCCCTCTGTCCCTCCTCCCCACCCTCTTCATCATTAAGAATGCCACTGGCAAGATTTTTCCTATTCCTCTGCAGTGAAAACTGCACAGGTGCTATCCAGCCCATGTGCCGTGTTCTCACAAGTGATGAATAGTAGACAATCTGCCTGGAGCATTTCTAATGATGAAGAGGGCGGGGAGGAGGGACAGAGAGGTTGTACCAGCCTAATGCATACACAGTCTAGGCCATGCCAGTTTGGCACAGGGCTGCAAGTTTAAAAGTTGTTTTTTAGGACCATAACTGCATTAGCTGCTGAACGGACCCCAGGACAGATCTTGGATTAAAAGCAGCTATCCGAAGGTACAAGCGGTTTGGGGTGGGCAGATTGTGGATACAGAGTCGCTTTAAAGATTAAAGGGGTATTTCCTCCTAAATCTTTTTTATACCATGTAATAGCCCACTCATAGCGGTTTTGGTGCTCACCCTCTTTGGATGCAAAAAAGGAGCTAAACAGAGTCCACTCTGACACGCTACTTCCTCCTGGCCCTCACCTTCCGTGTCTGGGATCATGTGTCCTCCCTATCTTCAATGGGCTGGGTTAGCGTTTATAATGGGCTAATGGGCTGGGTTTTGTTGGTGTGCTTCTGGTTTTCCCAGGTAACCCCACTCAGAGCATAAATGGCTGCAGCCCAATTACCATAAAACAGGAAAGTGGAATTCAACATGTCAAGAGGAGGTAAAAGCAGATCATTTATGGTAGACAACAAACAAACACAAACACTTGAAGTGGATACAACACCTTGAAATACTGACGGGTTTTGGCAATTAAGTTTTACTCACAGCCATGATTAAGGCTTAATTGCCAAAATGCATCAGACTTCTGAGATGTTTTATCTACTTCAAGTGCTTGTGTTTATGTCTTTTCTACAATAAAGAATCTGCTTTTAGCTCATCTTATTGTGTTGGATTACGCTTTCCTGTTCTATTAGAAGTTAGCACCAGATTTATTCTGAGCAACACAGTAATACGTTGCCTCTTTGTAGTGTTATTTCCACATATCTGGTTAGTAGAGGGCATGGAGTCCATTTTATAAGGCCAGATGTGGAAGTACTACAGTCATGTTAGAGTATGGGTATTAGTTTTGGAAGGAGATAGTTCTTTTCATAGAATTGAAGTTATAAGGATGGCGTGGGATTCCTATTCTATGATAAGCAGGCCTTGAAGTATAACTCTATGCATGTGATTTATACTATTCAACCATCCCACAGAGCTTTAGGGTAGGAAAACAAAAAATTTATAGAAGGCGGCTGCAGGTTACCGGATGCCCATTGAAATCTATGGCAGTGCAAGAAGTGGCATTGATGAAGAGACATGGCTGCAGCTTGTAGTGATCGTTATATCTCACCCCACTGTTGGAGTCTAGCTTACACTGCTAAGTACTGCTCTATAATGTCCTACTTTCTTCTTCTGCTAGTGTTCTATAGAGATATAGTGGAGCTGGATCACCTCTTCTGATTGTTTGCAGTACACAGAAGACATCATAGCAGCTAGTTTCCACCCACTAGCTCAAGGGCAACTGAAAATGAGATGGCGTCTGAAGGGAAAACTGGTGAACAATGCCATAAGGTATGTAATGGCCAGATGTAATGTTAATCCTTATGTACACACTCAAAAGATTATCCTGAAATGTTAGTGTAAAATGCAGGTACATGTATGACATATATGCTTTTGCTTGCACAAGATGTGTACTTTGTACTTAGCTTTGTACTCTGACTCTCTTTTGTATTCTCTATCTACAATTTTTATAATCTTTTTATATCATTTACTGTAGCGTAGGGACTCTATTATTTGTAGATTGTGTTATGCCTCATTATGTAGCATGTGGTACATTGGTGGTCACCTAGATGGGTAGTCAAGTGGCTAAAAGGTAAGGCTGTGTTCACACTGTGTTTTTGCAGTCCATTTAACAGATCCACTTTTAAAGCGAATGTACCATCAGTACATTCGTTTTAAGTCCAGAAAGGAGAAGCGGGAACACTCACTGAATGTAGCAAAATATAAGTTACTTCTTTATTCCACAAACAGGCAACACATGAGATCGGTGGACGAGCAGTAGGCAACAGCTGTTTCGCACGCCACGGCGTGCTATGTCACAGTCCTACCCCCCCCCCCCCTAATAGCGTTCCGTAGATGCCGTAACTTGAGGGATGAAATAGTGAGGGGTAGATTTAGGGATAAGGAGGCCCAGGAGAAGAAGAAGACATGGTTGGGAAGAAGTAGCAATAAGATTTTAAATGCCACCATTGCCAATATTGTGCCCAATTAAATGATGTTCAACATGTTATTCTGGGAGGTCAATCATGGGATGTGAGAGATTTTCTAACGTGTCGCACTACATATGTAGTAT
Organism: Dendropsophus ebraccatus; assembly: GCF_027789765.1. Lineage (NCBI taxonomy): Eukaryota > Metazoa > Chordata > Amphibia > Anura > Hylidae > Dendropsophus > Dendropsophus ebraccatus. The sequence continues at coordinate 192,346,355 of NC_091455.1, forward strand.
ATGCATTGATCTGCACATGTGGTTTTTACTACCTAAGAAAGACAAAAAGATCTATGTATGTACGTTTTTCCGAACATGTGAGGTCTGTAAAAACAGGCAAAGGGTGCCCTCGACTGATCACACACATGCGTACAGTCCATGCGGGGCATACCTCTGAATTATGTTTTATGGGTTTGACACAGGTGAAGCTGCCATCAGGAGGAGGTAACCGTGATGTCAGATTGTCACAGAAAGAAACAGACCTAATTCTGCGGATGGAGGCACTTGGCCCTTTAGGTCTGAATGATTGTTTAGGGATTTACGGTACCTGCTGGTGAAAAATTGTTTTACCATCTAGTATATAGTATTGTTTCATCTGAATGTAATGTTGCATTGTGCATAGATGTTTTTACGTCTTTTCCTATATTCTCTATTGAGGGTTATTGGATATGTTTAGTCTTTTTTAATTAGGTTTTAGGGCTGTGACATAGCACGCTGTGACGTGCGAAACAGCTGTTGCCTACTGCTCGTCCACTGATCTCATGAGTTGCCTGTTTGTGGAATAAAGAAGTAACTTATATTTTGCTACATTCAGTGAGTGTCCCCGCTTCTCCTTTCTGGACATGATTGCATAGAAGCTTGTTTACTATATGCGGGAGAGCACCACCGGTAGCTGCGGTCCCAAGTGGTATTTGGGGATACACCAGTCCATGGTCTTATTCAGACATACGGAAGTGCCGAGGTGTCTACCTTTGTATGGATTGACATTCATTTTAAGTTTTGCACATGGATAGAACAGTGCCAGCATGGGGAAACCGATCCTTTTTTTGAACGGTGTCCCGGTTCCCATATACAGCGCAGTTCTATTCCCAGGCAGTAACCGGAGGTGAAGCACTCGAGGCGGGCCGAATCGCGCCCAGTGTGAGGAACCCCCCCCCCCCCCATTCTAATAAAGCTGCGACATAGAGGGGCGGGGTTTCCTCCCACTAGAGGCAGGCCAGCCTACCTCCAGTGCTTCACCCCCAGGAATAGAATGGTGCCATATGCAGAAACTGGGCCGCGGTTCAAAAAATGGACCGCGGCATCGGCGCTGTTCTATCCATGTGCAAAACTTAAAGCGAATGTACTGATGGTACATTCGCTTTAAATTGTTACTTTTAACCTACAGAAAAACATAGTCAACCACATGTACCCTGAAAAAAAAATTAAAAATGGACCGTTTTGATCACTTTTTTTTTTTTAATAACGGAAGTCAATGGTAAAACAGATCCAAAAAGATGCACACAACTGCATCCGGCTTACCATAAAGCGTATACAAAAATGCAGTGTAAACCCAGCCTAACCTGAAATGCCACAGGTTAAACACTACATGGGGGTATATTTCTAATGATACATAATGTATTCAGTCTCTGAAATGTCATCTAAAGCCTCACAAAGTATGATAGTATTTTTACCCGAGCAGGTGGGGCTTTTCACAAGTATGTTTTACCGTAATCCCCCACACACACTTGCATCACTAGTAACTGTATCACAGGTTTCACATAACAATGTCAACAGCCTCCTTGCACTAACTGGTTCCTCAACATTGTTTTGATGACGTGCGTTCAGCGTGGCTCTTACTATCTGCAGGTCACATTCACCCCATTCACTAAACACATGCAAATGTGAGGAACCATTGTTCAGTACCACCTTATAGTCAGGCTCCTTCCCACATGAGACATAAGGCTGTACTCTACATGCTTGTATTGCACTAGAGGGGGAAGAAACAAGAAGCCTTTGACCTAGTTTTTAAGTTATATTTTTTACCACTTAGCTTATATAGTGCTGTAAATATATTATACAGATCATTATGATTATGTGAACAACTAGTAGTAGAGTTAAATTATAACATTAAACCTAGAGATCAGCTAATTTACAATACTAGCTAAGTGAAGCGTTTCGCTAGGCTCGGCGGTAGGCTTGTCAGTCCTCTGCCTTTGCACTCCTTGCCGCTCTTCACTGGGTGCCTGGTAAAGCTGGATCCAGTCCTGGGAAACTTCTTCCAGTTTCCCAGGACTGGATCCAGCTTTTCCAGACACCAGAGAGGAGCGTCAAGGAGTTCAAAGGCAGCAGGCTGGGAAGATGACCGTCGAGCCTAGCGAAATGCTTTGCTAGTACTGTAAATTCGCTCATCCTTAAAAGGGAACCTGTCACCCGGTATTCCGACGCAGAGCCCGCCCAACCCCCCGATGGAGCCCCGGATACTTACCCTTTGCTGCAAGTCCCACTCCTGGGACTGGTCCCCGGACGGAGATATTGCCGCCGGAAGGTGAGCACGTGCTGTATGCTAATTACATGAAATGAGTCCAATGACCATAGAGAATGACTGGAGCTGTCATTGTCTATGAGCGTCGGACTCATCTCTGGAGCACGCGCACACGGCTGCCTGCGGCGATATATATCTGTCCCGGGACCGGGTCCAGGAGCGGGACCTGCACCGGAATGCTGGGTGACAGGTTCCCTTTAAATATATATATATATATATATATATATATATATATATATATATATATATATATATATATACATACACAGTGGTACCTTGGTTTAGAAGCGTTGTGGTTTAAGAGCTCACAGTTTTTCAAAATTGTGACTTGGTTTAAGAGCATTGCTTTGGTTTAAGAGCTGGTTGGGAGTGCAAGTGGAGGAGGGGCATGGTCTGCATAGCGGGGTCTACAGCCCTGTACTCTGACCCAAGAAGTCTCCCTCACCTTCCAAATCATAGCAGATCCACTTCAGGCTGGGGCTTGCATCAGAGGACAGGACTGTGGAGGTAATCTCTGCATAGCTGTAATCCCTCTCTCCCCGGACAGAGAGTGCTGCTATACTGTGCCCATATCTGCCCTGCTCATTCCTTCCTGCTCCCTGCAGTCTCTGTCAGCCCTGGTGTTTTCCATCTTCTCCATTACTGTACAGTAACTTATAATATCACATATTCTGCTGTTTCTGAATGTTTGTTTCATTAGTTTTACATGTTATTCAGAATAATAAATCATTATTTTGGGGTGTGGAACCAATTGTCTGCATTTCTATGAATTCTTATGGGAAAATTTGCTTTGGTTTAAGAGTGAATTTGGATTACAAGCACAGTCCCGGAACGAATTATGCTCGTAATCCAAGGCACCACTGTATATATATTATAATATATTATAGCGAACCTCAAGCAGGCTCAAGTTCATCCCAACCCTATCGTGCTGTATTTGATTACCGGTGGCTGAAGAAGTTGGATGCACCTTAAAGCGAAATATTGTCTGCAAACTTTGATTTTTTTTTTTTTGCTTATTGCTCACATGTAATCCAATAATTCATCTTTTTTCCCCCCCACAATAAACATCTCTGAATGCATTTTTTTCCATGTGCTACAAATATTTTGTTTTAATACATTAGAATATGAAAAGCATTATGGGTAGTGTCACATAAAAAAAGTTATAAAACAGAAAGAGACATGGAAATTATTTTAAAACAAAACCAAATACATCTGAGGAAATGGTTGGAAGTAAAAATAAACCACTGGTAGTTATAACAAGAATACAATATCTGGTTCATGAAAGCCATCTGGTTAGCTACACGGATTTCTGCCCGGCTACGGACCAGCATACATAAAAGCAGTCACCTTATTACACATAGTTCCTGAGGTACATCGTGGGTTGTGGAGTCAAGAAATTACTTTAAAAATTGGTTAAAATAAGCAAAAATATATATTAAACTGTACGTGTCACCATTCACGGTACAACAAATGAGTGAAAAAGGCTATCCGTCTGTAGAATATTATATACATAGAGTTTTACTCTTTTTTTTTTTAACGTTGATTTTCCTATTTACTATAAAAGATATATACCATAGGCCAATTTGTGAGAAACTAGAGCTATATATTTTAGGAATGTCGAAGCTTTAAACGACAACTCCGGCCAAAATGTATTTTTTAATGTTATTACATAAGCAAAGTTGGACAAATTTCTAATGTACACTAATTATGGGATAGGCAGACATAGTGCTATTTACCTTAATTTTGTAGATCAGACAGGCTTAAATTTTTCTTTAAAAAAAAAAAATGTGATGTCACGACCCGGTCTATACCTGAAAGGTCCAGCAGGGAGCGCAGTATATGTAGAAATTACAAGTAAAAGATGATGTTATAATTTTTTTTAATGTAATTTAATTTCTACATATACTGCGCCCCCTGCTGGGCCCTTTAGGTATAGACTGAGTCGTGACATCACATTAGGAATTTGTCTAACTTTGCTTATGTAATAACATATTAAAAAATACATTTTGCCCGGAGTTGTCCTTTAAGGCAGGGATGGGAAATCTGCCACCATCCAGCTGTTGCAAAACTACAATACCCATCATAACATGATGGGTATGGTAGTTTTCCAACCGCAGGTTCCCTATCCCTGCTTTATGAGGTTGTTTTATTTGCACACATTTTTTCTAGAAGCTTCTAGCTCCTTCAGCAGCTGCCCATTTTGGCATTGCGGCTCCCTAGGCATTCATAGTACTCTTTTTCTCCTGAGTTGACGCACCTTCGCTGCTGACCTGCAAGCGGTGAAAGGCAAAAAAAATACCAAAGAACATGGTGCATGCAAATTATTATATAAAATACAATATATTACAAAGAAATAAAATTATTCTGATTTTCATTTACACTCCTGATTTGTGGATCGGTACTTTTTTCTTTCCCCCCGCCCCCCCAGATCCATCACAGTCCAACTCGGGAGTCCAAAATGCAACCGTTTAGGCTAATGGCATAACCAAAGTCCAAAGCCAAAAAAAAAAGTTATTCTCCTTTATGGCAATATAGATCTTTGAGGGCCTTGAGTTCCTCGATCAGAGTCTTGTTTTGGTTCTCAAGTACAGCCACGCGATTTTCAAGACATTTCACATATTCTTTCTTCTTTTTACGACACTCCCGTGCGGCTTCCCTGGAGCCAAAATAAAATATGGTATGTAAATATGGCAGCAACCACAAAATAAGCAGCCCCTAACTTACAGAGCCTAAGAATTCAATCCATAGTTATTATCTATTCAGTCTCCTTCCTCCAGTTCTGAGCTGCTGCTTTCTGCAGAAAAGAAAAAATTGTGTGATCTTTTCTTTCCGTCTCCCACTCCTCCTATCTGAGACGGTTGATGTAAACAAGTCCCTATCTGCAACTTTGTAATGTAGGGAGGGATAATCACAGTGAGTTCATCGGCAAAGTGATCTCACATTAACCCTCCCAGCATTACAAAGAAGGTACTGAGTTGCAGATACAGCCTGCCAGGGACTTGTTTAAATCAGCTGTCTGACAAGGGAGGGGGAGACAGAGAGAAAAGCTTACATACACTTTTTTGTGTCTTCAGCAGAAAGCAGCAGCTCAGAACTGGGATAAGGAGACTGAATAAATTAGTTACAAGGAATGAGTTGTTAGGTTCATAATTGACAGGAACATATGAAAAGTTATGTTTGAGTGGAATACCCCTTTATTCTGACATTTTACATAATTTAATGTTTTGCTGGAGCCTTTGAAAAATAAAAAAAATTATACTTACCTACTCCAGATCCCCTGCAGCTCCTATTAAGTTTCTTCCAATCCCCCATCTTCTTCCTGCTTCTGAGATTGAGACCTGCCTGCTCAGCCAATTGTAGGCCAAAGCAGTGTCCTGTCACAGCCACTGATTGGCTGAGAAGGCAGGTCCTGCACCAAATGCTCTTGGAAGCAGGTAGTGACAAAAGCACCAAAACGAGAGCTGCAGAGGACCAGGGGTAGGCAAGTACAAGTACTTATTTTTCTATTTTTCAAAGGCCCCAGAAATATATATTTTTTATTTAAACACAGTAATATTCCTTTATTAATACAGTAAAGAGTCAAAGATGGGTGAAGAGCACAAGTCATGAGAGAACAGCATGATATAAGTACTTGTGAGTTTATTACTGCAGAAGCAGGGAGACAAAGACTGTCTTAGTGTATAGACAAATAAAAAAAAAAAAGAAAGAAAGAAATCACAGCCATGAGGATACAATTTAGATACACAGGCCAGAAATACACAAACAGCCATATAACACAGTGCTAAACAAACTTCATGCAAAAATGGGAGACAAAATGATCCCATAAGCTGATGTCCCTAGGTCTGCCCCTTCTCCGGTGCTGAGAGTGGCAGCGGGTCCCTGGCTATCACTGCTAACTGGGTCCTGCCACGGATGAAACAGGCGCAGCTCCTGCGCCTGTGTCATCCTGGATCGTACATTAATGTCGCTGCAGCAACATTAATTTACTGTGGAGCGGCGGGAGGAGGTTAAACAAGAGATAGCTGATAAAAAAAAGGATATCAATCTCTTAGATGGATGCTTTTTGAAGTTACAAAATCATACTTTCCTTCCAAACTTAAGTCATGGAGGTTATGGTGAGCAGCTGTAGCATACAGGCCTCCCTCCTTGACTGCATGATTTATGTTGATTGAGGGATTAGCGTCGACCATGCAGGGCAGGGAGGAGACACGCATGCTGCAGCTCAGCAATACCTCAATGACTCTAGAGGTGCTGACTAGTGGAAGTGTTGTGGGCAAGCTCTGTGACCTGTGCAGAGATCAGCGAGCAGAGGGAGAAGAGGGAAGCTATGACCAGCACCTATTGTGGATATCTTTATGGACACATCCTGATATTCACAAAAGCACAATATAGGCATGTCCAGAAACAAGTCATAGTACCATCTGTATGCTGTGTAACTTCAAGCAGGCAGCAATATAAATTAGGAGGAGATGGAGGATGAAGTGGTATATTTGGAATATATATTGGCAGGAACTTTGCTAGCTGTATACAGCATAGTTGGTGTGATGATGATCAGCTGAGCATTGTGCCTGTTCATTTCTGAACAGCGCCATAGCATCTGCCACCCGCTCAACACAACTAGCTGTATTAAAGGGAATCTGTCAGCTGTTATACACTTTCCAAACTGCTGACACTATTACATAGCTATTAGGTAAAGGAGACACTTCGTACCTTTCATTTATCTGTCTGTGCTTCCATGATGTAGAAAAATATTTTCACAAGAAGTCAAAGAGGCTTTTCCAAGCTCCTGAATAGCTGTAACGCCTCCTCTCTCCCCTTCCCTGCTCGACTGACACCTGGAAGCTGAGTCTCAAGCAGGTTCAGGTATGGGAGGAGGGGGAGTGAGGAGGTGATTCTATAGAATAAGGGCCCTATTCCACCGGGCGATTATCATTTGCATAATCGTTAACGATAAACGATCCAAACGACCGCAATTACGAAAGACCTGAAATCGTTTGCTCATTTACATGGAAAGATGATCGTTACTACTGCGAACGACTTCTTATTCAATGTGAATGAGTAACGATAAAAATAGGTCCAGGTCTTATTAAACGATCAACGATTTCTCTTTCAGTCGTTGGTCGTTAACTGCTATTCAAACGAATGATTATTGTTTAGATTCGAACGATTTAACCAGTAGTGGATTATAATAGGGGCGTTTTGGGCGGCAGCCCGGGGCCCTGAGCTCCTGGGGGGCCCATGGCCACCCAAAAAGACTTATACTTTCAATGGTGTACTGTCTCCTGGCTACACTTCTGCCATGATTTGCAAAAAATCACTTTTTTTATGGCAATTTTGCACAAATCAGGACATCATGACATTATCTGCCCTGTACTATGAACGCCAGGCTAGTGCTGCCATAGTTACAGTGGGGTGGGGGGGGGGCCCAGGCTTGGTTAACAGCCCGGGGCCTATAGTAAAGTTAATCCGCCCCTGGATTTAACGATAATCTGAACGATAATCGTCCAGCGGAATAGGGCACTAAAGGTGCCTTCACGCGTAAGGGATACGCTGCGGATCCCTGCCCTGTACACTATGGGCAGACAAACTCGCAGCGGGATGGATATCCCGCTGTATGTCCGCAGCCCGCCCCGTTAACCCCCCCGCCGGAGCATATACATCACCTTCTGCACGCTCCGGCTTGCTTCTATGGCTCCCGGCACGTCCCGCTTGGCCAATCAGTGGGCTGTCCCACCACAGCACACTGATTGGCTGAGCGGGATGTGAAGACGGGGTAACGCGGTAAGCTGTGGACATACTTGCAGTGAGATGTCCATCCCGCTGCGAGTTTGTCTGCCCATAGAGTGTACAGGGCAGGGATTCGCTGCGGATCCGTTACGTGTGAAGGCACCCTAAAACATTTTTTTCTACATTATGGAAACACAGAGAGATATATAAAAATACCATGTGTCTCCTTGTCCTAACAGCCATCTAACAGTGTCAGCAGTTTGGAACGTGAATTGTAGCTGACAGATTCCCTTTAACTCCAAGATGGCTTATGACAGCACTGCTTGGTTTTCAGGTTGCCCTGACCAGCTCAGGCCGAGCACTGGTAACTTTGGAGGCATGTAGAGTTCTATCATGCTGCTTAAAGGGGTTATCCAGCGCTACAAAAACATGGCCACTTTCTTCCAGAGACAGCCCCTCTCTTGTCTCAAGTTTGGGATGGAGTTTTGTTATGCTGCGTTTACACGTAACGATTATCGTGCGAATTTGCGCGATAACGGTCGAATTGGAACGATAATCGTACGTGTAAACGCAGCGAACGATCGAACGACGCACGATAAATCGTACATCGTGATCTTTCATCAGGTCAGCAAATCGTCGTTCATCGTACGCAAAAAATTCGCAAATCGTTCCGTGTGAACAGTCGTTCGCCGATTTAACTAATGTGTAAGATAGGATTAAACGATCGCAAAACGATCGCAGTGCGAATTTTCGTACGATATATCGTACCGTCTAAACGCTGTTCGTTATAAAAAAAAAAAAAATCGTAAATCCGACATCGCAAATCGTACGATCGGGCCAATAATCGTTACGTGTAAACGCAGCATTACTCAGTTCCATTGAAGTGAATGGAGCTTAATTGCAAACCATGCCCTTACCTGTTTTTCATTAGTCGCATCTCCCTTTTCCTTGTTGCCTCTTCTGCCAATTGTTCAGGAATATGTATGTTGGTGGATGAAGCTGCGATCACTATTCCCTGAGGCAATCCAGTGCCCGGTGTGTGTATCTGGTGTGCTGGCATCTCTCCTGTGGCAGCTGCAAAATAAAGACGTTATACTTAGTTTCATCATATGGATGTAGTATCTGTAGTGTGAAGCTGCCCCCTGCTGTTCTCTATAGATATATACCTAGCATCAGGGGTAGGGAACCTTGGCTCGCCAGCTGTTGCAAAACTACAACTCCCATCATGCCTGGGCAGCCTTCGGCTGTCCAGGCTTGATGGGAGTTGTAGTTTTGCAACAGCTGGAGAGCCTAGGTTCCCTAGCCCTGAAGCTGGATCTTTGCATCTCATATCAGTAAGTACTTGAAGCCCATTACGTCCCAGCCATATTACACAACCCCTACCTGATTATGTCATATCCAATGACTAACACAATGCAGCATATACAACGCTGACTCATCTGAATCAGCAGCAAACAAGGTGACGTCATCCCTCAGCAATCACACAATCCTCTGACATCATATTTAGGCAATGCAGATTCCTGTTCAATGACAGCAAGCGGAGATCTTGGAAATTGTTAGGAACCACTATTATTTGCCAAGACAGTAACATAGGCTGAGAGACTATGTGGGGTCACACTGTCCTGGCAAGAGGAATGGCCAATGCTGAGCCATAAGAAGAGATGATCCAGAGCTGTTACTTTATAGTCCCTACAGACCGATCAGCAGATCCCACCCATATCTAGCTGTGGGGGAGAATAGATTCAGCAGGACACTGAAAACTACAATTCCCATGATGCCTCAGAGGCCTGTGGAGATGACATGTGCAGCCAAAGCAATCAGCAAATTGGTCAGCACAGTGAGCGTGTGAGGCAACTGTGTATAGCATAGTATATACTGTACATATAGTATATACACTAAGGGGGAGATTTATCAAACATGGTGTAAAGTGACACTGGCTCAGTCGCCCCTAGCAACCAATCAGATTCCACCTTTCATTCCTCACAGACTCTTTGGAAAATGAAAGGTGGAATCTGATTGGTTGCTAGGGGCAACTGAGCCAGTATCACTTTACACCATGTTTGATAAATCTCCCTCATAATGTATATACACACCTAATACAATAAATACACATACAACTGTATACACACAGTATATAGATACACAAACATCATACATATACGGTGTGTGTATATATATATATATACACACACATATACACATACACACACACACATAACACAGTGTATAGATATGTACACACACATACATAATACTTTACATGGATGCACATACAAGTATATATACACACACAAAACAGCATATACATACACATTGGTTATAGCCAAACACATCAACTGTTACATGTATATACATACTGTACACTCATACATAAAATATACTGTATATAGATACACCTACATACTCCTATTTCTATATACATTGTGCTCACAAATATTCACTTTATACACACACACACCATAAATACACACTGTCCACAACAAGTACAGTATATAGATGCACACACACACGTACAGTATATAGACGGGCGCGCACGCACACGTACAGTATATAGACGGGCGCACACGTACAGTATATAGACGGGCGCGCGCGCACACGTACAGTATATAGACGGGCGCGCGCGCGCACACACACACACGTACAGTATATAGACGGGCGCGCGCGCACACGTACAGTATATAGACGGGCGCGCGCACACACACACACACACGTACAGTATATAGACGGGCGCGCATGCACACACGTACAGTATATAGACGGGCGCGCACACACACATACAGTATATAGATGGTCGCGCACACACGTACAGTATATAGATGGTCGCGCACACACGTACAGTATATAGATGGTCGCGCACACACGTACAGTATATAGATGGTCGCACACACACGTACAGTATATAGATGGTCGCACACACACGTACAGTATATAGATGGTCGCACACACACGTACAGTATATAGATGGGGGGCGCACACACATACAGTATATAGATGGGGGGCGCACACACATACATACAGTATATAGATGGGCGCACACACACACGTACAGTATATAGATGGGCGCACACACACACGTACAGTATATAGATGGGGGGGCGCACACACACACGTACAGTATATAGATGGGGGGGCGCACACACACACACACATACATACAGTATATAGATGGGCACACATACACACACAAGTTTATAGATGGGCGCACACACACGTACAGTATATAGATGGTCGCACACACACGTACAGTATATAGATGGTCGCACACACACGTACAGTATATAGATGGGGGGCGCACACACATACATACAGTATATAGATGGGCGCACACACACGTACAGTATATAGATGGGCGGACACACACACGTACAGTATATAGATGGGCGCACACCACACGTACAGTATATAGATGGGGGGGCGCACACACACACGTACAGTATATAGATGGGGGGGCGCACACACACACACACATACATACAGTATATAGATGGGCACACATACACACACAAGTTTATAGATGGGCGCACACACACACATACAGCATATAGATGTCAACAGTCAAGAGTCTCAGGCCAGTAAAGTCAGTCAAGCGGCAGTCTTCCCGGTCCGGTGAGGAAGCAGTCTCTCCGGTCAGGACAGTCAGTCAGGCAGCAGTCTCCCCGGTCTCCGGTCCGGTCAGGAAGCAGTCTCCCCGGTCTCCGGTCAGGCAGCAGTCTCCCCGGTCTCCGGTCAGGAAGCAGTCTCCCCGGTCTCCGGTCAGGAAGCAGTCTCCCCGGTCCGATCAGGCAGCAGTCTCCCCGGTCTCCGGTCCGATCAGGCAGCAGTCTCCCCGGTCTCCGGTCCGATCAGGCAGCAGTCTCCCCGGTTCGATCAGGCAGCAGTCTCCCCGGTCTCCGGTCCGATCAGGCAGCAGTCTCCCCGGTCTCCGGTCCGATCAGGCAGCAGTCTCCCCGGTCTCCGGTCCGATCAGGCAGCAGTCTCCCCGGTCTCCGGTCCGGCACGCAGCAGTCTCCCCGGTCCCCGGTCTCCGGTCCGGCACGTAGCAGTCTCCCGGTCTCCGGTCCGGCACGTAGCAGTCTCCCGGTCTCCGGTCCGGCACGTAGCAGTCTCCCGGTCTCCGGTCCGGCACGTAGCAGTCTCCCGGTCTCCGGTCCGGCACGCAGCAGTCTCCCCGGTCTCCGGTCAGGAAGCAGTCTCTCCGGTCAGTGGCCCGGTGACTCACCCCACATGTTTCCCGGTGTGTCGGTGCAGTCTAGCAGCAGCAGTGTAGAGTGTGTGTCGGTGCGGGCTGGGAGCAGCATGATGATGATGATGGTGGTGAGGCTGTGCTGCTGACGTCAATGTGCATCTTGTTTGGAGTGTAACATTTCCATTTCCCCGGCTGTAACCAGATTCCAGGAAATCACATGACGTCTGCAGCGACGTCAGAGGGGGCGGGGCAGAACGGCAGATGACAGCCGGACCTCTACCCCCAGTGCTGCCCCGACCAGGGAGCCCCGCACAGCTCGTCCAGCGCCCCCGGCCTCCGGGGAGACCTCCGGGCCTGCTGGGAGCAGTAGTGCTCAGGGGCCATAGGTCACATCAAGGTGACCTCTTGTTTACTCTGCGCCCCGGTGACGTGGAGATCAGTGACTGTGGGTAAATCCGTGGGAGTGCTCAGGAGAACTGCTGGGAGTAGTAGTGCCCGGCTTCCGTACTTCTATAAATCCCATAGAGATGGCTCTTACCGTAGTCGTCTCTGGTGACTGCCATGTCCCCGCTGTGCTGCTCTGTCTGGACTACAAGTGCTGACACCGCCTATTAATGTGTGCGGATGCTGACATCATCGTGACGTCATTGCCCTGTGCGCTCATGCCTCGGAATAACAAGCAGCAGGGGGGGGCTGGGCCCGGCTAATCCTGCCTGATGTGTATTACCAGCAGCTCTTATAGGGGGCACATACAGTACTGGTGGGGGGGTGACTCATCGCAGTGACGTCATAGCCCAGACAGATGTTCCCAGAAGCCACAGCTGCCTCCACAACAGTATATAGGAGAGGCGACGGACAAGTATACAGGTTATATAGGTGCCTCCCTATCCCAAGTATACAGGTTATATAGGTGCCCCCACCACAAGTATAGAGGTTATATAGGTGCCCCCCACCCTAAGTATACAGGTTATATAGGTGCCCCCCACCCCAAGTATAAAGGTTATATAGGTGCCCCCCATTCCAAGTATAAAGGTTATATAGGTGCCCCCACCACAAGTATACAGGTTATATAGGTGCCCCCCACCCTAAGTATACAGGTTATATAGGTGCCCCCCACCCTAAGTATACAGGTTATATAGGTGCCCCCCCACCCTAAGTATACAGGTTATATAGGTGCCCCCCACCCTAAGTATACAGGTTATATAGGTGCCCCCCACCCTAAGTATACAGGTTATATAGGTGCCCCCCACCCTAAGTATACAGGTTATATAGGTGCCCCCCACCCTAAGTATACAGGTTATATAGGGGAGGCACCTAACAAGTATACAGGCTGAATAGGGGGACCCACAGCAAGTATATAGGAAATATAGGTGCCTCCCCACCCCAAGTAAATAGAAGGACTCACAAGTATATAGGGGGGCATCTAATAAGTAAACAGGCTAAATAGGGGGGCCAAAACAAGTATACAGGTCATATAGGTGCCCCCCAAGTATATAGGTTATATAGGGGGACCCAAAACAAGTATAAACATTACATAGGAGAGGCATCTAACAAGTATACAGGTTATATAGTGGGACCTACAGCAAGTATACAGGTCATATATGTGCCCCACCCCAAGTATATAGGTGCCCCCCACCCCAAATATACAGGTTAAATAGGGGAGGCACCTAGCAAGTATACAGGCTGAATAGGGGGACCCATAGCGAGTATATAGGTCCCCCCAACCCCAGATATACAGTTTATATAAGGGGACCCACAGCAAGTATACAGGTCATGTAGGTGCCCCCAGGGGAAGCACCTAACAACAGGGCCGTATTTACCATTAGGCACCCGTGGTCCGGTGCCTAGGGCAGCACCTTGCAGGGGGGCAGCACCAGGGAGCAGGGGGACAGAAAAAACATTTTTTTTTGTTTTTATTTTTTTGTTTCCCTCCTCCCGTTCAGACTTGCCAGTAAATCTGGTGTCTTTTCCAGGGGGTGGGGGGTATGGTGGTATTGGTCAGGTCTGGTATCGCCAATAGGTGCGTGAAGATGGGGTGTCTTCAGGCTTAGTGCCTAGGGCAGCAGCAGCTGTTAATACAGCCCTGCCTAACAAGTATACAGGCTGAATAGGGGGGCCCACAACAAGTATACAGATTGTATAGGGAGAATCCACAAGTATACAGATTATATAGGGAGAATCCATAAGGATACATGCCATGAGGCGGAATGAGCATTCCGCCTCAGGCGGCAGATTTTGTGGTCCTGCAGGGGGCGACATAATATTACCCCGCTGTCATTTTTGTTAAGTTTCACTTAACAAAAATGACAGCAGCCGTGCAGCCGCTCACCTGTCCACAGCCGGCCCGCCGCCCGCGCTCACTGCTGTCCGCACGTCCTGATGGGCTCCTGCGACGTCACTCAGCAGCACTCCTGGGTTACTTGGCTGTGGTGAGTGTCCGGAGTCGTCGGTGTTCGCGCTGCGGCGATCGCGTCTCCGTGGGGGGTTCGGGGCTTGCTGCGGGTGGGCGCGTGGGTTCGGGGCTTGCTGCGGGTGGGCGCGTGGGTTCGGGGCTTGCTGCGGGTGGGCGCGGGGGTTCGGGGCTTGCTGCGGTTGGGCGCGTGGGTTCGGGGCTTGCTGCGGGTGGGCGCGGGGGTTCGGGGCTTGCTGCGGGTGGGTTCGAGGCTTGCTGCGGGTGGGCGCGGGGATTCGGGGCTGATGCAGGTGGGCGCGGGGTTTGAGGCTTGCTGCGGGTGGGCGCAGGGGTTTGAGGCTTGCTGCGGGTGGGCGGGGGGTGTTCGGGCGCTAGTGAGGCGGCAGAGACCGCAGAATCGGCCCTGGGGGGAACCCCTCTTCTGATAAGTTCACATGGCCTACCGGGTATTACTTAAAGAAGTCTGGCAATTTTTTTTTATTAAAGTATTGTGTTACCCCTCAAATTTATACAAATCACCAATATAGACTTATTACAGGAAATGCTTATAAAGTGCTGTTTTCCCTGCACTTACTAATGCATCAAGGCTTCACTTCCTGGATAACATGGTGATGTCACTTCCTGGATAACATGGTGATGTCACTTCCTGCATAACATGGTGATGTCATTTCCTGGATAACATGGTGATGTCACTTCCTGGATAACATGGTGATGTCACTTCCTGGATAACATGGTGATGTCACACCCTGACTCCCAGAGCTGTGCGGGCTGTGGCTGCTGGAGAGGATGATGGCAGGGGGACACTGAGGGACAAAGGGCACTGGAGGGACACTGAGCATCCCCCTGCCATCATCCTCTCCAGCAGCCACAGCCCGCCGAGCTCTGGGAGTCGGGTCGTGACATCACCATGTTATCCAGGAAGTGACATCACCATGTTATCCAGGAAGGGACATCACCATGTTATCCAGGAAGTGACATCACTATGTTATCCAGGAAGTGACATCACCATATTATCTAGGAAGTGACATCACCATGTTATCCAGGAAGTGACATCACATGTTGATAATTGGTATTACTTTTTTGGGGGGGGGGGGGGCAATACGATACTTTAATAAAAAATTTTTGCTGGACTTCTCTATTGAACCCAAAAAACTATACTGCCCTAATTGTGATAGAGGAAGCTAAAATAAAATCCAAGAAATAGGCAAAACTGATGCCAATGAACCGAGCCAAAGGGTTTTACACTGCTGTATAACTAAACAGTAACTTAAAAGAGAGAAAGGAAAAGATTAAGAAAAAAAGAGAAGTGAGATAAGGGAGATGGGTGACCTGTCAGCGTAGTCTGTAGGGGAAGAGAGAAGGAGAAGAGGAAGAATCATACAGTAGAGGCTGCGGGTCTGTATGGGGATACCCCAAAAGAATGGAAATCTGACAAGGAGGTAAATGTCTCCCAGCAGCTCCAAACCCGTGCGTTAGCAACCTTGGTGAAGTGCGATTCCGCCTTGTTCCTCCATTCCAGAAATGTGTAACACCTCCTTTAGCCACTCAGGGGAAATGCTTTTTTTATTTTAAATTAACTGGTTTCAGAAAGTTATATAGATTTGTAAATTACTTCTATTTAAAAATCTCAAGTATTTCAGTACTTATCAGCTGCTGTATGCCCTGCAGGAAGTGGCGTATTCTTTCCAGTCTGACACAGTGCTCTCTGCTGCCACCTCTCATGTCAGGAACTGTCCAGAGCAGTAGAGGTTTTTATGGGGATTTGCTACTGGTCTGGACAGTGCTTGTTAGGGACAGAGAAGTCAGCAGAGAGCACTGTGTCAGACTGAAAAGAATACACCACTTCCTGCAGGGCATACAGCAGCTGATAAGTAATGAAAGACTGGAGATTTTTTTAAATAGAAAATAGAGGTAAATTACAAATCTACAACTTTCTGAAACCAATTGATTTGAAAGAAAAATATTTTCACCAGAGTACCCTTTTAATCAAGTAAATTGTGACATCCACAGTGGGTGTTAGGCATGCTGCTGTGACATTACAAGCGTGCTTTCTTCTAGTAAGCTACCGTGACATAAGAAAAGCAGCTGTGACATCATCAGTGAGTTTTAAAGGGGCACACTAGCATGACATCACAAATTATTACAATCAGATGAGCTACAATTGGGTTTTAGACAAGTAAGTTGCTATGACATCACTTGTGTGTTTTAGTCATGTGAACTGCTCTGACACCTTCTTTCTTGTAGGCTGCTGTGACATCACAAGTGTGTTTGTGTCAGGTACACTGTGAAGTGACAGCTACTGTCAGTCTGTTATACTCAGGGGAGTACATACTATGGGGGAGATTTATCAAACATGGTGTAAAGTGACACTGGCTCAACCAATCAGATTTCACCTTTCATTCCTCACATTTTTGAAAAATGAAAGGTGTAATCTGATTGGTTGCAGTTTTAGTTTAAAGGAGAAGTCAGGCAAAAAAATTTATTACAGAATTTAATTGCCCCCCAAAAGGTATACAAATGACTAATATACACAGGAAATGCTTATAAAGTGCTTTTTCATCCTCTCCAGCAGCCACAGCCCGCCCAGCTCTGGGAGTCGGGTCATGACATCACCATGTTATCCAGGAAGTGACATCACCATGTTATCCAGGAGGTGACATCACCATGTTATCCAGGAAGTGACATCACCATGTTATCCAGGAAGTGACATCACCATGTTATCCAGGAAGTGACATCACCATGTTATCCAGGACATCACCATGTTATCCAGGAAGTGACATCACCATGTTATCCAGGAGGTGAAGCCTTGGTGCAGTAGTAAGTGCAGGGATAAGAGCACGTTATAAGCATGTCCCATAATAAGTGTATATTGGGGATTTGTAAAACTTTTGGGCGGCAATATAATATTTTAATATATTTTTTTGCCAGACTTCTCTGGGGCGACTAGAAGAGCAAACAAGAGCTGTCAGCAGCCGTTTGCTCTTCGTTCCCTCCTCGCTGCTGTCGCCACTACTACACGCAAGCTGGTGAGTCCGGGGGGTGGGGTGGGGTGGAGGATCGTTGCCTTCTATTACACAGGACAATTATTGGCCGTGACAGCCGATAATCGTTTCGTGTAATAGGGCCTTTACACCATGTTTGATAAATCTCCCCCTCTACATGGCTGTTGGCTCTTGCTTTACATATGTCGGCTTCTGCTTTTATCCAGTTACAAGTGTTACTATGTTTCCTGCAATCCTATTATCTTCCGCTCATTACACAATTCACACACTACAAGTATCTGAGATCTGCTGAGTCACCAGGAGGCTTTTCCTGTCACCTGACACTTCTAAGCAACTTACAACTTTAAATAGTAATGGAAACTACTGGACCATAGACTATGAGGAGCAACACGTAGGTCAGGGTTCTGTGCTGGTTCAGGGCTAACATGAATAATGTTACTCCATGTCTGACAGCTGAGCATCTGACTTCAACCTTTACATTGCACTTCTGACAATAAGATCAAACTGGTAGAGCTGCCCGAAGAGGAAGCAGGAGTGGAACACTGAAAGAGGTTGTTCAGGGGAAAGTAACCTGTCCCCTATCCACAGGATAGGGGACAAGTAAGGGCCCTATTCCACAGCAACGATAATCGGCCGGATCGGCCCCATTTGGCCCGATTCGGCCGATTATCGTTCGGTGAAATAGAGAGAATGATCAGCCGATGATCGTGTCATCGGCTGATCGTTCATTTAGGGCCAGATCTAAAATCATCTTTCCCCCACCGCGCATCGCTACTGTTGAATAGCGGTGCGTGGCGGGCAGCAGCATACATTACCTGTCCAGGCTTCTTCTCCGCGCTGTCTTCATCCCCGGGTCCCGCGCGCTCTATCTTCAGAATGGCCGGTCAGCTGACGGAGCGCTCAGCCAATCACAGGCCAGGACCGCCCAGGAGTGTGGCCTGTCAGCTGACCGGCCATTCTGAAGATAGAGTGCGCGGGATCCGGGGATGAAGACAGCGCGAAGAAGAAGCCTGGACAGGTGATGTATGATGCTGCAAGGGCTGCAAGGACATCGGTAACGATGTCCCTGCAGCCCTCGCTCAACGATCATCGGGCTGTTTACATCGATGATCGGGCCCTCCTCGGCCTGTGGAATAGGGCCCTAAGAGTTGGCGGGAGGTCTGACCTCTGTATACGCCGCCTATCTCCATATCAGACCCCCGGCTTCTTTATTTTAAATAGAGCATGGGTACAGCATGTGACAGCCGGCTCTATTCACTTCTATGGAGTCGCCGGAAAGAACCGAGTAAGCCATCTCCGTTCTTTCCGGTGGCTCCTTTATAATGAATACACAGCGGGTCACGTGCTGGAGATCGGACCCCTGCAATCTCTTACTTGTCCCCTATGCTGTATGGGATAGGGGACAAGTTAATTTTCTCTGGACAACCTCTTTAACACTTAAAGGAGTATTCTTCTTTGGCACATACATTTTTTTTTTTTTATTTCTTTAAATAAAGTTATATAACTTTGTAACTGTGTTTAAGAATATATATACCGTGTTTCCCCAAAATAGGACATCCTCCTAAAATAAGACACCCCCACTATCCTACCAACTAGCCTAAAGTAAGACATCCCGCCAAAAATAAGGCCCCCGAAAGTTAGGCCGCGACCCCTTGCCGCCTCCCGCTACTCACCTAGTCCCCTCGTGGACCTTCACTGCTGCCGCAATCCTGCCGCACGCCACCGGCCAAATGCTCCAGCGCATGTCCTCAGCACGCTCCTGGTCCTGCTGCTGCCGTACTCCTGCTTCTCTCCCACACCTTGGACGTTGGTGAGTGAGATGGTGGGAAGAGGGGCTGAGCCGGGGTGTAGAGCCGAGGGGAGGCCAGGGGCAGTATCGGACTGGGGTACCTGGGGCCCACCAGAGGAAATGATCCTGGGGGCCCACCAATGAAGAACCAGTGAGAAATGACATGTCAGTCAGTGTTAGTGCAGATTCTAAAGCTGGGGGCTCACCGGCCAGGGGTCCTCCGGTCCTCTGGTGGGCCAGTTCGACACTGGCCAGGGGGGGAGAGAAATAAGACATAGTGCCTCTTTGGGAGCAGAAATTAATATAAGGCACAGTCTTATTGTCGGGGAAAGATGATGTGTGTGTGTGTATATAGTGAAACCCTAGATTACAAGCATGGTTTGTTACGGGACCATGCTTGTAATCCAAATCGCTCGAACATCGAAGCAAATTTTCCAATAAGAAATCATTGAAAGCAGACGATTTGTTCTACCACCCAAAATGAAGGTAGGTAAGGTGTTCTGTATCAATGAAGAAGAGGTTAATCAGTTAACTCCCTCCCCACACAACTGTGGCTACAAGCCTGCTGGTGCTGGTACTAGTGACGGCTGCCTGGAGCAGCTATTGTTGAAGGGGTTAATTCAGGGGTCAGAGGGAAGCAGTGGGGATGCAGACGGGCACAGGAGGAGAGCCCGTCTATCTGGTGTTTGTGCTGCACACGCCATTTGCACGTGATGCTTACCCTGACTTAGGTAAGCATCACCCCTTTCCCAAAGGCGTTGGAGGTGTTTTGGTCCTCTGTGGCCTTCCTCCTATTCTTTATGATGTCACTCAGACTGAGGGCGGAAATTTTTTGAAACATGCTACCGGTCAGAGCGCGCCCTTGACCAGTACTCTGCTCCATGAGCCGCTGAATTGGCTCCCCTGCGATACATATGCATTTTTTATTTGTTGAAGGACGTCGACTAATTACATAATGGATTATGGACGTCAAGACTTGTTTACATCAGCCGTCTCAGAAGGGAGGGGAAGACAGAGAGAAAAGCTCACACACAGATTTTTGTGTTTTCAGCAAAAAGCAGCAGTTCAGAACTGTGGGAAGGAGACTGAATAGGTAATAACAAGTATGGAATGAATTGTCTCATCATAGGCAGCAACATATCAAAAGTTATGTTTGAGTGGAATATCCTTTTACCCTTACCTAATTTAATGCTGTGAATCTTAGGCTTTGTTCCACCATTTATTATTTATATGGATTTACATAGTATAAAATCTGCAGTATAAAATTTACAGCATATATGTGAACACATCCTAAAATGGAAGAACAGACATAAACATTCAAAAACTGACTGATGTAAGTGGTGCACAGCTGCATTGTGGGTAAGGCTTCTCTTTCTATACCCGCTCTTGGGCTTCACTTTCAGCCTCTACCGTCAGCATCGGGATAGGTTTCATTTCATTCTTTCAGCACTGCTGAGACCATTAATAGACCAGTTATTCTGACCTTCTGCCAGCACGGTGGCCATCAAGAGATATCCATAAATTCTGCCGTCAGCCCCTAAGGCCTGAAATAGTAACGGTGTAATTTATTTACAGGACACCCCATAGGTCTCCGCTCACTCCATTCTCACGTGTCAGTGTGACTCAACCTATGGTAAACTGCCGCCAATGATGAGCAAAGTAAGAGAAATAGCTTACATCATACTCCGCTGATGTCATACCATAACAATACCATGACAGAATTACTACCTACCATAATGATTTCCAGCAACAATTACAGGCACAGTCACATGGAGCAATTACTGCTAATGGCTCGAAGGATTCTGATCTTGTCATTTGTACAAAATTGTTAAAGGGTTACTCCGGCGGAAATATTTTTCTTTCACATCAACTGGTTTCAGAAAGTTATATTAATTTGTAATTTACTTCTATTTAAAAATCTCAAGTCGTCCAGTACTTAGCAGCTGCTGTATATTCTGCACAAAGTGGTGCTTCACTCGGTATTTTCAGTCTGACACAGTGCTCTCTGCTTTCATCTCTGTCTATGTCAGGAACTGGGCAGTAGCAAATCCCCATAGAAAACCTCTCCTGCTCTGGACAGTTCCTGACACGGACAGAGGTGGCAGCAGAGAGCACTATGTCAGACTGGAAATAATACACCACTTCCTGCAGGACATACAGCAGCTGATAAGTATGGAAAGACATGAGATTTTTAAATAGAAATAAATTACAAATCTATATTACTTTCTGAAACCAGAAAAAGATTTTCCCAGAGTACCCCTTTAAATGATAAAAGTGTTGTTTATCACCGATGGAAATTAATTGTTCAACCCAAATTATGAACAATTGAGATTTGTAACAGAGCCCCTACGTACTATGTGCTATTTACAATAATGATGTCTTCATATGTGGCATAGAGCCCTATCTGCCAGGGCTATGTATCAGTCATTGGTTGCTGAGTGGGCAGGTCCTACCCCAGTGGGTTCCTGACAGACAGAGGTGGCAGCAGAGAGCGCTGTGTTAGACTAAAAAGAATACACCTATTCCTGCAGTACCTACAGCAGCTGATAAGTACTGGAAGGCTTGAAAGGTTTAAACTGAAGTCATTTACAAATCTGTATAACCTTCTGGCATCAGCTGATCTGGAAACAAAATGTTCCTGTTATTTTCTGGAATTTCCCATTGATTGATTTGGCTGTGCCAGATGTGATTCTCTTGGTTACATTAGATGACATTTTTTGGCAATTGACCTTTATGCTGAAGAACTAAAAGGTCAGAAGAGGATGCCATCATCCTCTCCAGCAGCCACAGCCTGCACAGCTCTGGGCATCGGGTCGTGACATCACGATTTTATCCAGGAAGTGACATCACCATGTTATCCAGGAAGTGACATCATCATGTTATCCAGGAAGTGACATCACCATGTTATCCAGGAAGTGACATCATCATGTTATCCAGGAAGTGACATCACCATGTTATCCAGGAAGTGACATCACCATGTTATCCAGGAAGTGACATCACCATGTTATCCAGGAAGTGAAGCCTTGATGCAGTAGTAAGTGCAGGGAAAAAGCACTTTATAAGCATTTCCTATAATAAGTGTATATTGAGGATTTGTATAACTTTTGAGGGGCAATACAATACTTTGATAAAAAAATTTGCCAGACTTCTCCGGCGCCCAACATTTTTTTCAAATGAGCCGGGGAGGAGGTGACTGAACCTAGCTACATGCACCTACCTCCTTGGCCCCAGTGCTGGGGTCTGCTGTTGGCCCCTCCAGTCCCAGTTCCCCTGGGTCTTCCTGGTCTGAGCAAGGACCGGGTCGTTGTGCTTCCACAAACAGCACCACTCTTCTCTCCATTTTGTTTTTGTTTTTTTAAGTAAATGAGGTATCCAGCGAAAATCTTTTTCTTTTAAATGAACTGGTTTCAGAAAGTTATACTGATTTGTAATTTACTTCTATTTAAAAATGCCCAGTCTTCCCATTCCTATCAGCTGCTGTATGTCCTACAGGAAGTAGAGTATTCTTTCCAATCTGACACAGTGCTGCCACCTCTGTCCGTGACAGGAACTGTCCAAAGCAGGAGAGGTTTTCTTTGGGGATTTGCTACTGCTCTGGACAGTTCCGGTCTCGGACAGAGGCGGCAGCAGAGAGCACTGTGTCAAACTGGAAAGAAAACATTTTCTGCAGGACATACAGTTGCTGATAAGTACTGGAAGACTGGAAAATTTTTAAATAGAAGTAAATTACAAAACTATATAACTTTCTGAAACCAGTTGATTTGAAAGAAAAAGATTTTCGCTGGTTAACCCCTTTTAAGTTCCATTCACTTCAATGGAATGTAGTAACAAAATGGCCATGTTTCTCTAAGCCCGGGTAACCCCTTTAACTTACCTATAGAATTAGAATGCAAATCTACTAGGTGTATTGCTCTAGAATTTCTACATAATTTTGGCATGTTTCCCTTATCCCCTAGCTCCTTTATAGAAAGGTATGATACACTACAAATCGGCCCATTTATGATGATGACTCATAGTGCGTTTACACAGACAGATTTATCTGACAGATCTTTGAAGCCAAAGCCAGGAACAGACTATAAACAGAGAACAAGTCATAAAGGAAAGACTGAGATTTTTCCACTTTTCAAATCCATTCCTGGCTTTGGCTTCAAAAATATGTCAGATAAATCTGTCTGTGTAAACGCACTATTAGCTATGTTTAGTGTGATCGTCCATTGCAGTTGATCGCTTCCCAGTGTACACAAGTGTTTTATTTTGCCACATTTTGTAACTGTGTCCTTGATCTGCCAGGTCAGTCTGATATGTTGATGGTGCAATGTCCGACCGATAGGCCCTGCTGTGTCTCATCCTATCCTTATATGCATGACCACCATTAGATAGATTTCAGCCCTCTCAGAAAAATGATGACAGCTCCTATCTAAGCTTTAATGGCTGCTATTTGTCTCTCCAGAAACAGCAATGACAAGAAAACAAGGCTGAAAGGAAATTGTGAAAACTGTATAACTCAATGATTTATAGTTACTGCTCTATAATGGGGAGAGAGCGTGGCGGCGAGCTGTGACGTAAGCCATAAGGGAAGTATGAACAAGGTCTAATCTAATTATTATTGCCTCATAAAAAGAATATGTGAGGACAATGTCACATGATGGCTGGAGGGAGGCGCTGTTCTCTAGCTTCTGTTACAGTCAACTCTCCATGATGGCGCCCAAAGATTACACTCTTTTTTTTACTAAGAAATATGATTTATTTCTAATGTTTTTTCTTGTATCATCAGGGATTTCATTGTTCGGGTTCCAGTGCAGACAGTAGCGGATTACAATAGGTCCTTTTCGGGCGGTAGCACGGGGCCCTGTGCTCCTGGGGGGCCCATGACCACCCAAAAAGACTTATACTTTTAGTGTTGTATTGTCTCCTGGCTACACTTCTGCCATGATTTGCAGAATCGCTGTTTTTTTCCGACAATTTTGCACAAATCAGGGCATCATGACAGTATGTATCCTGTACTATGAACACCACGCTAGTGCTACCATAGTTACAGTGGGGTGGGTGGGGGGGCCCAGGCTTGGTCAACAGCCCGGGGCCTATGGTAAAGTTAATCCGCCCCTGAGTGCAGAAGAAGAATAAAAATCTGTGTAAAGGCCCTATTACGCAAAGCGTTTATCGTCCGTATTCGTCCGATAATCGATTCATGTAATAGAAGACTGCGATGCCAGCTGATCGTTGTAATAGAAGATCGTGTAATAGATTGTTTAGTAAAAGACAACAATGTCGGCTGATCGTTGTCTTTTAACAGGCTGAAACACTAACGATCCGCTGCTGTCTCCTATGGCCTGCCCAGGCGATTAGCAGACCTCACAGCTCCCCTGGCAGGTCGGCGCTCGAGGCGGGACTCCGCTATGGCCGCCGAATGGCTGAGCTGCCTTGAGACGTCACGTCTCGTGCGGCAGCTCAGACCAGGAAGCGGTCGCAGGACGGGGGTACTTGGCGCCGCGATCCGGGACCCGGCCCTGGAACCGGGGAGGTAAGTGACCTCCGCCGCCCATAACCACCCCCTCCCTGGCCAGTTCTGAAAAATACAGCCGCGCCAGAGTACCCCTTTAACCCAACTGTGTGGCAGCCTATGGATTCGGGGTCGCAACATTACAGGACCTCTTAGCTAGTCAGTGGGTGAGGTGGGATCCTGCTGTAGCCTCTGATTGGGTGGGGGTCTTCCATAAAGTAATTAGGCCCTCTCAGTTAAGTGCCCGTACATCTCCTATGAGGGGAAAGTCAGGAGGCCACCACACACCTGGACATTTATCAAGACTGGTATACTCATAAATAAAGCCCCACCCCCATTTACCTGGCCGGATTTGCCTCTTAGTAAATCCGGCAGGAACTGTGCCTGTCACAGGGTATGCACAGAAATCGACACTTGCTCCAGCGCAGGCCTCCTCCCAGCCTTGATGCGCATCTCCATAGACAGAAAGTGCAAGATGACAACCTGTTAGATCAGTTTAGGAGAGGGCAGTTGGCTGTACCTCATGAGATTATCAATGGATCCTACATTTGACTAGAATGTTACATTTTAAATAAAAAAAATAAACTTTTATTTTTTGTGATTACTAACTGTAAAATCAAGTGAACTTGGAGCTGCACCATAAAAAAACAATGAACGCTGGTGTTGAACATTCTTAATCGTTACATTTTCCACTTATAGTTATAGTTAAATATAGTTAGGTTTTCTATTACTGGCAGCACTGAAACAGCTGTTTAAATAGTAAGTATAATTCTGGAGCCATATGGAGCCTCTGCATGGTTCTGTTCTCCCATGGAACCTATAGTTCTCCCATAGTACATGAGCTAAATTTTCATTGATTTGAATCACAGCTTTGTGACACTGGCCGATCAATGGAATGAGTTGGGAGAGAACAGTTATGTTGGGATGCTGTCTCTTTCATGTGGCACAGAAAACACTCTTAGGGTGGGTTCACACTTACCAGATTGCGGCGAGCAGGGGCGTAGCTAATGTCTCCTGGACCCTGGTGCGAGAGGTCCCCCCCCCCCTTTCACGACCAAGTCATGCTACTGGTAGGTGTATGTGTGACCGTAGAAAAGGAGAAATAGGCATGTACTATAATGGTACACCGGCACACCAAAATGTTAGATATATATAAAAGTACTTTATTAAATCAGGTACATAGATACAAACAAAAGGATCCCCATTAAAAACATTTAAAAACCCCAAAAAATGCTCCAGGGAAAGCACAAAATATAGTGCTAACCAAGATGGCAACCCTATGTACAATATATACAATATCCCTGTTCTATACAAGAAACACACATCAAAAAAAAGTTTGTAAATATGCCTGTAAAACAAACCACCATAACACAATAACACAATAATAAAGTAATGAAGGTAAATGGTGGAAGAAACAAGTATAAAGTAAATAAATGGCTATGAAAGAAAATTACCAAGGCTGTATATCACCATATAAATGGAACAGGGATAAATGTCGTGCCAGCCATAGAGCCCCACGCGTTCCGTCCGTAACCTCGGACTTCCTCAGGGGTAATGTAGGTATGGAATAACCCGTTATTTATATCAAAACTTATGCAAAACAAATGTAAATCTAATTACCTAAGTGCCGTGGGGAGTGGTACATGATTGTGATCCGGTCTCAACATGGCGGCGACCGCGTCCTGTAAAGTGCCAATGCGCATGCGCGAAGTATATCACATCCGCCCATATAGGGTCAATCTCACACGGAAAATCTGCCCAATTCAAAAATGGCGCCCATGACGCCACAAAGTTGTAATGCGCAGGCGCCAAAGCGTAGCATACAAACGAGTCCAAGACGCCATAAGGATATAGTACGCAGGCGCCAGAGTAAAGTACATAAAGAAGGACAGTTCCATGTGCTCTCAATACATCTAGAGTGCACTGCGGCGATCTCCGCCCATATAGGGTCAATATCACATGGAATCTACGCCCAACACTAAAATGGCGCTCATGACGCCACATGATTGTAGTGCACAGGCGCCAAAGCGTACCATACAGACAAGCCCATGACGCCACAAGGTTATAATGCGCAGGCGCCAGAGCCTGACATATGAACGACATATGAACGAACCGCGTCATCAGCCGCTCAGCCGCGATTGGCTGAGCACAGTTATGCTCAGCCAATCGCGGCTGAGCTTCGGATGACGCTGCAGAGGGCGGCCGGCACTCGGGAAGATCCGCCGGCCGCCCGAAGAAGACGTCACTGCTGAGGATCGGAGACCGTGGTCGGCACGTGACAGGTATGTATAGCGCACCACACTTCCGGGTACACGGGTGGGGGTGGTGGGACACGGGGAAGGGGGCCATTCACAGACATACATTACAAAGTTGTATAACTTTGTAATGTGTGTTATTCTGTGAATCATTTTTTAGCGCCGGACAACCCCTTTAAGTGACAGTGCCCATTTAAAGGGTCTTTGACATAAAAGGAAATATCAATAGTTTTAATAGGTCGGGGTCTGGGTACTGAGGCCCCAACCAACCACTACTGATCACTAGAAAGAGTGGTAGAAGTTATATAATGTAAGTACAAATAGACAAGTCATTCATACATACCTGGGGCTGCTGAGAATCTGTATTTAATCTATTACAAACTGTTTAACAGGGTTAATTTGGATTACTTGGTGATACTTGGTAGATTTAAAAATTAGGCCAAAGTTTGACAGTGATAACAGTTCTATGAGTGTATAAATAGCAGATAGTGTCAACCACTGAGCTGTGGAGGATCCTGCCCTTGAGTCTCTCAGTGCTAAACAGCAAGTCCAAGGTTCAACTTTATACTGCACAATTTGGAATGAGTAACATATCGATCTGTATAGCTTTACCTGCTCTCACATAAAGTGGCATGCATCAAAGGGGCTATCCCGAGATATAACTAAGGGTCCTATTCCACGGGCCAATGGGGGCCCGATCAACGATGTAAACGAGCGCCGATCTGCTAGATCGACACTCCTTTACTGGGCCTATTCCACGGCCCCGATGATCGTTAAGCGAGGGCTGCAGGGACATTACCTGTTCGGGCTGCAGGTCTTCTCCTTCTCCCGGGGTCCCACGCGCAGCAGCTTCGAAGCGGGGCTGTCAGAACTGACAGACTGCTCAGCCAATTACTGGCCGCGGCGATCCTGGCCAGTGATTGACTGAGCGGTCTGTCAGTTCAGACATCCCCGCTCCGAAGCTGCTGTGCACGAGACCCAGGAGGAGAAGGAGAAGACATGCAGCCCGGACAGGTAATGTATGGTGCTGCTAATATCGTCGGTCGCCGCCGCGCACCGCTTTTCCACCGTAGCGATGCGCTGGTGGCGAACAATGATTTTAGGTCTGAACCTAAATGAACGATCAGCCGATGACATGATCATCGGCTAATCGTTTGCTCTATTCCACGGAGCGATAATCGCTCCGATTCGGCCGATTATCGCTCTGTGGAATAGGCCCCTAAGGAGACAGTCACACGTTCTGTGCACAGTCCAGACGTACTATGATGTGCTGTGGAGCAGAGTTTGGAATTACAGGCATCATCATTCATGAGCTCTGATACTGTTTAAACCTTCGCGTTACTGTACCATCACAGTGCGTTAGTACAGTAGCATAAAGATTTAAAGTGTCACTGTCTTTATAACTTTCAAAATTTAAATCAACAATAGATGTGAAATGAAGCAAGTTCACAATTTACATTCATTATTGTTTTTGCTGTTATCATGCTGTAAAACTAAGCTGAACTTACCAGAAATCCAGGTCCAGTCTCCTGAAGGCAGATTTTCTGACTTGTGCTGGTGGGAAAAAACAGACTAAAGACAGTTATTCCGTCCAGTACAGAGAGTCACGGTTCAATGTGTCCGTTAGTCACATGACTGCCTTCTCTGTGAGCGCTCAGATGACCTGGGATACACACTTTTCTGACTGCTTCCTGTTTTGTTTTTTTTTTAGAAAAAAAAACTGTCAGAAAACAGGATGTGTTGTGTTTTCCCTCATAACTAAAAAATAAATAAATAATGAATGTAAATCGCAAACTTGCTTTATGTCACATCTACTGTTTATTTAGATTTTGAAAGTTATGAAAGTTTTGAAAGTTGAGTCCTTTGAGCACTCACACAAGGAAAGACACCTGTTCATCATGCAGGCTGTATATCAACTGAGGGCAATAAACTTGGACTGATTATATTATAAACTTTTGCTAAATTTATTATGAACTCTGCAGCTTACTAGGAGACATTGCTTTTTGTCAGTACAGAGGTTTTGGTGCCGTTTCACAGGAGAGCTGACCATATAGTGCGAGCACTTTTAGATTCCCTGCTTCCTAATTTGGACATGCAGCAGTGAAGACTTGTCCCATTCCGTGTGCGCTCAGGAATGGCTGTCAATCAATACCAGGCCATGTCTGTGAGTGCGTAAAGGACTGGGACTTTCTGTGTTAGATTTCTTCTTTTGAACAGATTAAAGACCAAATATCTGCAGGGAAGAAGCAAGGACGACAGTTATACAGGAAGGGAGACACCTAGTTGCCATATGTATAATGTTTGACAGCACCACCTCTAGGATATATGAGCAGGGGTTGTCTTTAGGAAACAATCTTTTCTAATGCTGCGTTTACAATTTACGATTAACGATGGAGTAACGATTTTTTTTTTCATAACGATCAGCGTTTAGACGGTCCGATATATCGTACGGAAAATTCGTTTTGCCATCGCTTAAGGCTATCTCGCACATAGGAAAAATCGGTGAACGACTGTTTACACGGAACGATATGCAAATTTTTTACGAACGACTATTTTAGAACATGTTGTAAGATCAAAATTAACGATTTCTCGTCCGTCGTTTGATCGTTCGCAGCCTTTACACGTAAAATTATCGTTCGGATTCGCATGATAATCGTTCCGTGTAAACGCACCATAATTCTCCTCAATTATTTAGCAAATCCATCAGAAGATGTAAGGGTGTTTACAGCACCTATTGTTAGATCTGCCTAAATATCTTCTCAATAACTGCAGGGAGCTTCTTGTCCGCTGGAGCTTTTACATTAAAAGATGTCACTATTTATGTGAACACAAATTGTACTTTTCAGTCTGAGCCTAATAATAGTCTGACACCTTCTGTTTTGTAGTGATCACGTATCAGCAGTCATCTAACTGAGGATGACAGTGACAGGTAACGTCCTTATAATATAGCTAGAGGCAGATAACACTGGATAAAGCTTAGTTTCTCTTAGGGTCCTATTACACGGAGCGATTTTTAACGACTAACGATAAACGATTGCAAACGAGATGGTTTATCATTAACCTGAAATCGTTGACCATTCTACACAGAACGATGGTCGTTAGTTACGATCGTTACTATGATCGTTATTGCGATCGTTACTACGATCGTTTATTCCCTCTGATCCCAGCAAAACAACGGACAATGTGCAATTACACTGAACGAGTAGTGAAAAAATGCGGAACTTGAGCGAACGAATGTGGAATTACAGTGAACGATTAACAATAACTTTAGGTTCAGATCTAAATCAACGATCGACATACGAATAATTTTTTGATCGTTGCCTGTAATTACACAGAACGATTATCGGTTAAATTTGAACGATATAACGATTTTTCGCACGGTAATCGTCCCGTGTAATAGGGCCCTTTCTATTTGCGCAGCGACCTTAGCTCATATGACAGAGCATGCCCACTACACTCTGAATGAGGTTATGGATGTTTATGTGCCTGCTGTAAAACAATATCAGAATTACTCCTTTAAATAATAAGTATGGGGCAGGGCCGATTCTGGGGTTTCTGCCGCCTGAGGCAAACCTCACAAAATCCCCCCCCCCCCCCCCCCGCGCCGTAACCGAATCACCCGCGCCTGCACCCCCCGCCGCCGTAACCGAATCACCCGCGCCTGCACCCCCCGCCGCCGTAACCGAATCACCCGCGCCTGCACCCCCCGCACCACCACCCCCCCCTGGGCCGGCCCTGCAGCCACTCACCTGTCCTGCAGCAGCCGTCCCGTCCCGCTTACCGCTGTCCCTCGCAGTCAGCAGCTGTCATCGCCGCCAACGCTCACCGCTGTCTCCCGACCCTGCAGCCGCTCACCTGTCCTGCCGCAGCCGTCCCGTCCTACCGCCAACGCTCACCGCTGTTCCTTTCCGCGCTTCAGTGCCGTCAGTCAGCAGCTGTCATCACCCTCCAGAGAGTCGTGAGTGCCTGGGGTCAGCGGGGGCATCGCGGCCCCCGCTGACCCCGGGCACTCACGACTCGCTGGAGGGCGATGACAGCTGCTGACTGACGGCGCGGGACAGCGGTAAGCGTTGGCGGCGGGACGGGACGGCTGCGGCAGGACAGGTGAGCGGCTGCAGGGCTGCTGTTTGCCGCCCCCTGCAGGGGCGCAGAATCTGCCGCCTGAGGCGGAATACTCATTCCGCCTCATGGCAGAAACGGCCCTGGTATGGGGCATGTTGCCAATATCAACAAATGTAATCCCTTTCCTAAGAATATTAACTATGTGTTCATCCTGCAGTTCATGAGGGTTATACTGTAAGAGAAGCAGGTTTGTGCGGCCTTTAGCTGTGTACCGCCTGGCACACAAGAGTACAACCACTGTTACCATAGGAATCATTGATTTCTGACATAAATGCTTTGTGTGCATCTATTCTTCTATGTCATGTACTTGTAGCACTGCAGGATGTGTGTAATAGAAATAGACATATGTGAGCATGCTTCTATACTACGTCAGACTTGTAGCTCTCAGCTTCTATACTACATAAGACTTGTAGCTCTCAGCTTCTATAGATATGTGTATATGGCTCCTGCTCATTCCTTCATTATAGCAATCATATAAGTAGTTCTCTTTCTTCCATACAGTATATGCTGATGTTGGTTATGATGTAACAGACCTGTGCTGTCATATGTACCAGGGTAGTAAATGGGATTATATATTATAAACTTATTAAAAACATTATGGGGGAGAATTATCAAACATTGTGTAAAGTGAATTTGGCTCAGTTGCCCCTAGCAACCAATCAGATTCCACCTTTCATTCCTCACAGACTCTTTGGAAAATGAAAGGTGGAATCTGATTGGTTGCTAGGGGCAACTGAGCCAGTTTCACTTTACACCATGTTTGATAAATCTCCCCCTATGCATCTCTTAATCTTAAATTGTTAAAGGGATCTGTCACTAGGTTTATGGTGGCAGGCAGAATGCTGCCTGTGGCTATAAGAGTGATTGGCAGGGTCGGGAGCCAATGGCTCCTGATCTTGTTGATCATAACCCTGCATTTAATTGTGAGCGCACATCAGGAATGCTCGCGGTTAAAGGACCGAGATCGGGACATTTGCAGCACCCGGGAGGCCCACTCGGCCGCTGGGTGCTGCAGTTGATGTCAGCTCGGGGCGTGGTGGGTGATGTCGGCCTGATGCGCAGGCCTTGTAGCAGCGGTTACAGCAGTAGTTCTGCCCTGATAGTATATATACACAGCATAGATGGAAAACTGCCAATCGGCAGCAGGTGGGCAAAGGGAGCTGGTGCTCATGAATATCCAGGTCTACTGAGTACATACACATACTAGAGAAGACTAGTTATTGTCCTTGTTATTCAGGAGGATATCTCTGAATCAGCTGCACAGAACAATGAAAGGGATACATTATTCTGTTCAGCTTCTCTGTCACTACTTTATGCTACCCTGAGATAGGACAGCATAAACCTGCTGACACAGTCTCTCCAAAGAGGTATTCCCATGTGAACATCCACAGGATATAAATGTCTGATAGACATGGGTCCCACTCAGGGGTCAGTCAAGCCACTCTGCTGCCTGAGGCGAACTATAGAAAGTACTCCCCTCCCCCAATGTGTGTGAGAGTATTTTTGTATGTGTGTGTATGTATATACACAGATGTGCAAATAGGCTAGTATTTGAAATCTGTTGAAATCCTATACTATGCACAATGTCCCCTTATACAATGACCATATATTGATAAATAACAATGGTAAATATTCTCTGCAAACTGTACAAATGATGACAGTGACTTCTATATGCTGTTTTCCCCGCACTTCCTACTGCATCAAGGCGTCACTTCCTGGATAACATGGGTATGTCACTTCCTGGATAACATGGTGATGTCACTTCCTGGATAACATGGTGATGTCACTTCCTGGATAACATGGGTATGTCACTTCCTGGATAACATGGTGATGTCACTTCCTGGATAACATGGTGATGTCACTTTCTGGATAACATGGTGATGTCACTTCCTGGATAACATGGTGATGTCACTTCCTGGATAACATGGGTATGTCACTTCCTGGATAACATGGTGATGTCACTTTCTGGATAACATGGTGATGTCACTTCCTGGATAACATGGTGATGTCACTTCCTGGATAACATGGGTATGTCACTTCCTGGATAACATGGTGATGTCACTTCCTGGATAACATGGGTATGTCACTTCCTGGATAACATGGTGATGTCACTTCCTGGATAACATGATGATGTCACTTCCTGGATAACATAGGTATGTCACTTCCTGGATAACATGGTGATGTCACTTCCTGGATAAAATGGTGATGTCACTTCCTGGATAACATGGGTATGTCACTTCCTGGATAACATGGTGATGTCACTTCCTGGATAACATGGGTATGTCACTTCCTGGATAACATGGTGATGTCACTTCCTGGATAACATGATGATGTCACTTCCTGGATAACATAGGTATGTCACTTCCTGGATAACATGGTGATGTCACTTCCTGGATAACATGGTGATGTCACTTCCTGGATAACATAGGTATGTCACTTCCTGGATAACATGGTGATGTCACTTCCTGGATAACATGGTGATGTCACTTCCTGGATAACATGGAGATGTCACTTCCTGGATAACATGGTGATGTCACTTCCTGGATAAAATGGTGATGTCACAACCCGACTCCCAGAGCTGTGTGGGCTGTGGCTGCTGGAGAGGATGATGGCAGGGGGACACTGAGGGACACAGGGCACTGGAGGGACACTGAGCATCCCTCTGCCTGGGTTTGCCAGGTGCTGACACTGGCCTTGCTGTCCATTCTGTCAGCAGCTACTTTAACCCTTAGGCGACCCTGGAAGTACCCGTACGTCCAGGGCCGCCTCCCCGTGTTCAGAGCAGGGCCGCGCTCTGAACCGCCGCAATCCCGCGTGTAATGGCGCATGTAGCCCGGGATTGCGGCTATTAGCGGGCACGGTCCGATCGCTGTGCCCGCTAATCAGGTAATCGGAGGCAGCTGTCAAAGATGACAGCTGCCTCCGATTACCGGCTGCAGCACTTCCCTGGTGTCTAGTGGGTGAGACGTTGTCCCGGAGGAGCGATTTGTGTACCTGCTGCCGACCAGGGACCTCTCCAAGATGGCGCTGTCCCCGACTCAGCACTCGTTTGTTTTCGGCTGCAGCAGCCGAAAGCAAACGAGTGCCGATCTCATTGATCTTTGCTGTATAACTATACAGCAAAGATCTCATTGAGAGATCTGAGTGTATATACTAGAAGTCCCCCAGGGGGAATAACCCTAACCCCAGGGGGGCTTCTACTATACGTGTAAAAGTAAAAATAAAAGTGGTGTTATAAGTAAAAAGCCCCCTCCCCTAATAAAAGTCAGAATCACCCCCCTTTTCCCAGGTTATAAATAAAAATAAATAAACATGTTTGCTATTGCTGCGTCCGTAATCGCCCGAACTATTAAATAATCACATTCCTGATCTCGCACGGTTAATGGCGTAAGCTCCAAAAAATCCCAAAGGGCAAAATAACGCATTTTTGGTCTCATCAAATCCAGAAAAATTGTAATAAAAAGCGATCAAAAAGTCGTATATGCGCAATCAAGATACCGATAGAAAGAACACATCATGGCACAAAAAAATGACACCTGACACAGCCCCATAGACCAAAGGATAAAAGCGCTATAAGCCTGGGAATGGAGCGGTTTTAAGTGACGTATATTTGTTAACAACGGTTTGAATTTTTTACAGGCCATCAGGTACAATATAAGTTATACATGTTATATATCGTTTTAATCGTAACGACTTGAGGAACATGCATAACAAGTCAGTTTTACCCCAGGGCGAACGGCGTAAAAACACAAACCCCCCAAATAAAAGAAATGCGTTTTTTTTTTTTTTTTCAATTTCACCACACTTTGAATTATTTCCTGCTTTCGCAGTGTCCTTTATTCAAAAATTCAGCCTGTCATTGCAAAGTACAATTAGTGACGCCAAAAATAAGGGCTCATGTGGGTTTCTAGGTGGAAAAATGCAAGTGCTATGGCCTTTTAAACAGAAGGAGGAAAAAACGAAAATGCAAAAATGTAAATTGTCCTTGTCCTCTAGGGTTAAATAAATTCATGGCAGAAGCCTCCCTGATCCCATTTTTGGGATACGCAGCTATGTCAAGGTCCAGGGCCCCGACCACCTCTAGCCTGCTTGTAGCAGTTAGTTTTTCCAGTTTGTGTAACACCCATTGATAATACCTGGAGATGCCGAAACAGCCCAGAGCTGCAAGCTACCCTGTTTATGCATTTCCCATTAACATCTATAACAGTTACACAAACTGCCTAGAATAGCCTGTCCAGCTGTCTTGGCTTCCTCATCTGTGAGCAAAGGTGCCGTCACCCATAGCAACCTATCAGATGCCAGCTTACTTTTTTCCAAAAGGTCCCTGAAAATAGAAGCTGCGTTTTGATTGGTTGCTATGGGCAACCACTGTACTGTTCCTTTATACAACTTATAAATCTCCCACCCTGTGCTGGGAGTTGTAGTTCGGTAACTGATGAAGTATTATTATTATTATTACTGCCTTTGGTTGGGTATAGTGTCTTATAGACAACAGTGCAGGTGTCTGGGCTCAGCGGCTCCACCTGGAGGATCAGAGCGTACACTGCAGCCGCTCTCCGTGTAGGAGAACTTATCAGGTCGGTCACTAGTATATACGTAACCGGTACGTCACGAGGGGGAGGGGTCATGGGGGCTGGACGCGTAGATACGCAGGCGGTACGTCAGCTGTGAGGGGAGGTGTATATACGGAGATGTGAGGGCTCAGCCTCCGGTCCCTACGGGGGGCGGGGGGATGGGGTCTCCTCCCGGACTGGCCCAGTTACAGCTCCAGTTCGGGCACGGTGTCAGTTATTGCCATGGTTACCGGCTGCGCGCAGTCGCTAGGCTGATGACGTCACGACACACATATAATGGGAGTTGTAGTGTTCTGTAAGAGCTGGGGAGGTTGTAGTCCTATGTATATGGAAGCATAGATGCAGACTAGCACATACATATAGAAGAGTATCTCATGTTAGGGACCACTATGGTGTATATATCGGGAACACTTCGGGACTATCCAGATGTACAGTGCCAGCCTGCCCCACCACACTGTGTCACTGTCCTGTGGACTATATCAAACAGACCTTACTTCCTATACACTAAAATAAAGATGTATAAATGATAACAACCCTTAGGATGCGCTTTTTACAGCCACTTGGTCTAAGCACTTCTTAGTATCTTTTTATTCTGAACTTTTAAAACTATGAACCCAATCAGATGCCATCCCTGCAGGTAGCTGCCTGCTCAGCCAATCAGTGGCTGCAGCCGTGGCCCGCCTCACTCAGTGATTGGCTATCGCAGGAAACAAGAAGCAGTGATGATCAGCAGGGACCAGCTGAAACAGCATCTCTGGGGAATTGGGGGACATGTGAGTATGTTTTGATTATTTTGATTTTTTTATTACTATTATTTTTATAGCATCCAGATTTTTTTTTTCTGGCATAGAAAAACATCTTTTAAAGGAGCATTTTCATTTGGACATTCATTTAAAGGGGTCCTAATGTTTGCTAATACATTGCTTTGAAAAAAACAAAAAACAAGAAATATATTATTTTGTAATATAACTTTATTCAAATAAATGTATAGTCTATCAGAGCCTTGCATAGCTTGACTTTTGGGCAGCAAGGGCTACATGAACATTGTTAAAGGGGAAGTATCAGCGGATAACAGAAATCTAACCTGCTGATAGCCCCCTATAGCACACAGGTAGCTGAGGAGGAAGGGTATGTGTGTTACCGCCAATGTCGGACTGGGGTATCTGGGGCCCACCAGAGGAAATGATCCTGGGGGCCCACCAATAAAGAACCTGCAGTTCGTTAGTGCAGGTTCTAAAGCTGGGGGCCCACCGGAGAATTCTCCGGTCCTTTGGTGGGCCAGTCCGGCACTGGTTACCATCCTCCTCTGTGCCGATCCAGCGCTGTTAGTCGGGGTAAACTTCGCTTAGGTGCACTGTTAGGAGCACTGCCGTGTTATCGGTCCACCCCTTCTAATGATAATCAATAGAACAGGAAAGCCAATGATGTAGCAGTGCTCCTAACAGTGCACTGGAGCGAGGATTACTCCAACTAAGAGTGCAGGAGCGGCACCGAGGAGGAAGGCAACAAACATCCCTTCCTCCTCAGCGTCCCAGGTGCTATAAGGGGCTGTCAGCAGGTTAGATTCTTCTAACCTGCTGATAGTTCCCCTTTAACGATTTATTTAGTAAATTATAAAATATATACTTACCTGCCCACGCTTCCCTGGTTTCTCCTGGTTCTTTCCACCTGACCGGAGCTGTCACTGAAGCTTCTACACCGGTCTCTGAAAAAACAGGCCTCTCAACCAATCACTGACCGAATTGGGACAGCGCCTGTGATTGGATGTGCCGTCTGTCACTTCAGAGATCGGTGTAGAAGCTTCAGCGGCGGCTCTGGTCAGGTGGGAAGAAGCAAGAGGACACAGGGGAGCGGGGGCAGGTAAGTATATATATGTTTATTATTTACTACTATTACTATTATTTACTCGACCGTGCACCTTCTATTAGCCGGAGCAATGCGTAGTTGGCAGACAATGATTTTTCAGCATGTTGAAAGACAAAGATCAGCTCCTCGGCTGATCATTGGCTTTTATTACAATGGGAGATATCTGCCTGATTGAGTAGATGATCGCCTCGTGTAATAGAGCTTTTAGACAGCCCTGTACTTCCCGACACAAACATTGGTGGCAGCAGAGGGGCCTGTGTCAGCCCTTACTGCTGCCAGTATATGTAAATAAGAAACTATACATTTATTTTAATAAAGTAATATAACTTCATTTAATGCAATTTATTAGCGAACATTTTTTTCCTCTGGAGTACCCCTTTAAGTCATTTCCACAGAATTCCCATCAATAGAATAGTGACCTACAGAGGTTTCTGGCTGTGGCAAATTTCTCCTTTGCTATTAACAACACATGCTGTGCCAAATTATGGCATAATCCCATGAGGGTATTAAGAGAAATAGCTCTCAGCTGAAAGAGTGTTCAGATAACAGCTTTTGAAGGTTTATGACCACTTTAAAGGGATACTCCGGCAGAAAAAAAAATATTTTAAAACAACCGGTGTCAGAAAGTTATACAGATTTGGAATTTACATCTATGTAAAAAAATCTCAAGTCTACCTATACTTATCAGCCGCTGTATGTCCTGCAGGAAGGGGTGTGTTCTTTCCAGTCTGACACAGTGCTCTCTGCTGCCACAGCTGTCCATGTCAGGGACTGTCCAGAGCAGGAGACGTTTTCTATGGGGGATTTGCTACTGCTCTAGACAGTTCATGACACGGACAGAGGTGGCAGCAGAGAGCACTGTGTCAGACTGGATAGAATACACCACTTCATGCAGGACATACAGCAGCTGATAAGTATGGGAAGACTGGAAATTTTTAAATAGAAGTAATTTACAAATATGTATAACTATTTGAAACCAGTTGAATTAAAAGAAAAAAAAAATTGCTGGACCCTTTAACATTACACTCCAGCAAAACTTTTTACTCTCTCAGTATAAGACTCGTGAGGGCAAATAGCTGTTCACACTGTTTCTGCAGTAACTTCTGCTAACTTTCCTGAATGAACATTTAACATTACATATAGAAAGTGACCACCGGTTCACCCACAAACCCAGCAAACAATCGGTTGCTCCTATTGGGGAGCAGCAGGAACCAGAAGTGTCATGTTTTTAGAAAATGGAGTTCCCAGTAAGAGGGGGGAGCAGGGCAGCCACCATTATGCTGGGAGGGTGCGATCCTGAGATACAGCGTTAAAGTGTGACTGTCGTTTAATTTTTTTTTGAAGAAATCAATAGTAGAGGCGATTTTAAGAAACTTGGTCATTGGGTTTATTAGCCGAAAAATGCATTCTTATCATGAAAAAGCAGCTTGAAGCTCTCCCTGTCTTCATTGTTGTCTGTGGAGGGGTGGAGGGAGATGAGGCACTAAAACAGGACAACAAAGAGTTAATTTACAGCTACATCACCGGCTTTCTCCTCTGACAGTCAGCACTGACCTCTCTGATCTCTGAATAGCGGCTTTCACACAGTTCCCGCTGTGTAATCCTTTGTTCTCTGCTTAATTTGCCTAATAAACCCAATTACAAAGTTTCTTAAAGTCGCCTGGACTATTGAATTCTGCAAAATAAAAAAAAAATGAAACAACAGTGACACTTTAAAGCATGCACCAGAGAATAAAAACATCTAAAAAACATGGTACCACATGTATTCTTGCTCTGACAACAATTTGGACCCTGAATTGCAGCTGACACCACCAGTGGGTTTGGATGACAGTATACGGTATATGACAGATGATGTTGTTCATGATGGATTTTCGGCTGTGTGGCTGTGGCTCATCCATCCCCTCCACATAGAATATTGGGCCGACAGTTATTAAAAATGTATGGGCATCTTTAGGGTAGGATATCAGTTAATAATAAGTGGAACCCCAACAATGTGCATAAAGTTATATTCGGTGCTGCAGCAAAGCCCCTTGAAGAAAACAAGGCCTAGCCACACTACCAGATTGACCAGATGTGTGTGGGTCACCAGGGCCGTATTACCAGCTGCTGCTGCCCAAGGCACTAAACCTGAAGACGCTCCATCCTCACTCACCTATTAGTATCATGAAGAAATGGGAGCCTGGTTTCATCCACATGTATTTCTCTACATGTAGAAACATTGGGGGGCATTTATCAAACATGGTGTAAAGTGAAACTGGCTCAGTTGCCCCTAGCAACCAATCAGATTCCACCTTTCAGTCCTCACAGACTCTTTGGAAAATGAAAGGTGGAATCTGATTGGTTGCTAGGGGCAACTGAGCCAGTTTCACTTTACACCATGTTTGATAAATCTCTCCCATTGTCTGAATCACGTTTCTCATGGTTTTTAACTGCTTAAAACATAAACAAATCTGACCACAGGATTGGTAGGTAATAGCTTCAGGCGTTACATATAACACCGTCACACCAGACCTGACCAATGACACCATAACCCACACACACACACACACACACACACACACACACACACCTCAAAGAGACACCAGATTTACGGACAAGTCTGAACAGGAGGTGGGAGACAAAAAAAAAAATAAAAACAAATAAAAAAGTTGTTTCTTTCCCCCTGCAAGGTGCTGGCCTAGGCACCGGACGACGGGTGCCTAGTGGTAAATACGGCCCTGTGTGTAACCTGTGCAATGGAGAAAGAGTGGGGTTCCAGCAAAGGGTGAGACCACCACAATCACATATTTGTGGCCTATCCTACATGACCCCAGCCTTAAATGAATATATGTAGGGCCATCAATATTCAGGTTACATACTGCAACCGTTAGAAAAGTCAGTGTGGTACCTGTGTATTAGGGGGCTTTACATACAGAGATTTATCTGACAGATTTTTGAAGCCAAAGTCAGTAATGGATTTTAAAAGAGGAGAAATCTCAGTCTTTCCCTTATCACCTGATCTCTGTTTATAGTCTGTACCTGGCTTTGGCTTCAAAAATCAGTCAGATAAATCTCTCTGTGTAAAGGCAGCCTAAGGGTCCATTTACACAGAAAGATTATCTGACAGATTATTGAAGCCAAAGCCAGAAACAGACTATAAACAGGGATCAGGTC
This sequence comes from Dendropsophus ebraccatus, assembly GCF_027789765.1. Lineage (NCBI taxonomy): Eukaryota > Metazoa > Chordata > Amphibia > Anura > Hylidae > Dendropsophus > Dendropsophus ebraccatus. The sequence continues at coordinate 192,387,226 of NC_091455.1, forward strand.
ATAAGGGAAAGACTGAGATTTCTACTTGTTCCAAATCTATTCCTGGCTTTGGCTTCAAATCTTTGGCAGATAATCTGTCTGCAGATAAATCTCTCTGTGTAAATGGACCCTTAGGCATGCATGCCAACTCGTCTGAAATAGTCCCAGGAAACAGCCTTAGGGTGGCATCCAACTTCTGCAGCTGCGGGGAGACAAACGATGAGCGTCCGTGTAACGTTTCCGAACCTGAACAGTTTGACAGATCCACTTAACACTAGTTATAATCTAGCAAAAGGCAGACCCTACCATTAGGATGGCAGGTAGGTGACCCCCCCCACACTATTTGTCACTTTGCACATACCAATAATTCCCTCCTCCCCATTAGGTAAGTTCCTCCCTTTTTATTGGTGGCCCTTTTGTTTCCAAATTGTTACCCCCATTAGGCAGATAGGCATACCCCCCTTTAGGTAGATAGGATGACCCCCACCTGCAACCAACTATAATCTCGGAAGGATTTCTGGTCATGGGTCACAACATGATCATATAATAATGATGAAGCACAATCCTTGAGCGGACATGGTGACTGGACTGTGGCCAAAGTTGCCAAGTAGGGGGAAGTTTGTTGACTTTACAAGAGTTGCCCTTGAGGGTGGGTTCACACTGAGGAATTCTCGAGGAATTGAAGCAGAAAGTTTTCTGCTTGAAATTCCTCACCTATTCAGCTCTAGTAGAATAGGAGCAGAATTTGAGCAGAATTCAAGCCCCATTGACTTCTATAGGATTCCTCTAGCAGAATCCGCCCAAACAATTAACATGTCAATTCTTCAGGCGGAAAGTGGATCCGAGGCAGAATTTTTTGCGAGGAAATTCGGCTGTGTGAACAAATAAGTGGAAAGCCCTTTAAAGCCAATGTACATTCATTTTGGGCAGAATTCCGTGTGCATTTTGCAGCAGAATCCACCTGAAAATCCGCAAGAATTTCTCAGTGTGAACCCACCCTAAAGGGGTATTCCTGGAAAAATTAACTTTTCCCCTATCCACAAGATAAGTGAAAAGTAGGAGATCGCGGGGGGTCCGACCTCTGAACAACCCTGGCGGTCTCTGTATCGGTCCCCGCTGGCTCTGTTATGAATAAAGCCCTGGGCCAGCACGTGACCCACAGCTCTATTCATTCCTATGGAGCGACAGAAGGAACGCCAGAAAAGCACTATACTCGGGCCTTTTTCGTTGCTACATAGGAATGAATAGAGCCGTGGGTCACGTGCTGGCCCGGGGCTCTATTCATACGAGAGGCGGTGGGGTCCGACACAGAGATTGCCGGGGGCATACGGGAAAAGAAAATTTTTTCAGACTATACCTTTAAGAGCAACCCCCCCCCCCCCCCCCTCCACCACAAACACAACAGTCATGGGTACAATCCCACCATACAGGAGTTGAGCAATGTATAGTTTTTATGAGAAAAGATAGTGACATCGCTTATTAATCTACATCTTTGCTCATTCCAGGCTGTAAGTATGCATTGTAACTGTCAATCATTGATTAGGACCGCCCACTGGACTCCTACACCCAGAATAAACAGGGAGTCAAATGAATGAATTACAAGTTATACTGAATCTCACCCAACCATACACTGTATCCACTTTCTCATCTCATCCTGTATATTCAACCTGACTGGTTCCCTTTAAGTAGTTCAATACACTGTAACTTTATTGATCTCCAGTAGACACACGGTCCCTCCCTTATTGATACAGTACAGCGCGGACATTTTATCCCTGGATGTAACTTTTTTTTCCCTGTGTCCAAACTGAAAGCGCTGGAGCCGCCTACCATGGGCTTCCCCTTTCCTGCTTGTCATCAGGGGCTGGAGCCGAAGCTGTTTGAGCCTCCGCAGTTGCCGTACTTTGGAGCAGTCTATGCCGCAGACGGGGGTGGCTAGATGCGTTGCCCGCCGTCTGCTCACCTCCTCCTTCCTCTTACCCCCGGCTCCTGGCTCATCATTGGCCGGGAATAGTAAGGAGCTGTAGGCTGTACCTTGCGCGGGGAAGGAGACTGATCGTGCGGATGGTGCTGTAAGTAATTGTCTCCGGTCTCCCCCTCTAGGCGTTGGGCGGATGGTACATTCCGGCATCCCAGGTAATGGCAGCTGAGTGAGCGGTGTCGGTGACAGCTGATGATCTCCCCCAGAGGGCTCCCCAGTGACGCGTGTGACAGGTACCGGCCCCGCTCCCCCGGGCTCCCCCCTCACTGCTCCCCCGCTCCGGACTATGGGCATCGGGACAGCGGGCACTGTGTAGCCGGAGTCTTCCCCTGGGTACCTCGGGGAGCCGGCACCTCCTCACTGGCCCATGCTCAGCACACATGTGTAGGCCTCTGCCAGGCTGGAGCCCTGGTGCACTGCAGCTGGCACTGACTATGGGCGCAGTGTAACAGTCTGCAGCTCCAGGGTCCTCATTTACTGCACTGGCCCCCAACCTGTTGCAAAACTACAACTCCCAGCATGCCTGGACAGCCTTCGGCTGTCCAGGCATGCTGGGAGTTGTAGTTTTGCAACAGCCAAGTCGGGCAACACTGATTTACTGTAATATCTGCACCACCCTGGTCACATGACTGGTTCAACGAACAAACTAAACTTTATTTATAAAACCATAAATATGATTTATAACAGTATACATTGCCATATCCACCAGTATATAAGTGGCACCAATATAGTGTATATATAGGAGTATTATTATTATATTTCCCCCCTAGCTATGATGGGAGTTGTAGTTTTGCCGCATTGTATAAGAGAACGTAGGCGGCACCATTATTGTCCAGGCATGCTGGGAGTTGTAGTCTTGCAATAAGTGGAGAGCCACGGTTTGGGTACACCGTATAAGAAGACGCCATTAGCGCACCTGTCACTATGGAGACATTGAAACGTCCATGTGCAGAGGCTGGTAGTTCTGGTTGCCGTGGATACATCCCACAATGGGGGACCTGTCAATATGGTTCTGTGTCCGGGTGATGCGGTTGCCGTGGATACATCCCACACCTGGACAGGTTTCGTGCACAAACCCCATTGCAATCCATAGGGCTCATGCATGGAACTTGCCAGGTGTGGAACGTATTCACAGCAACATGATCTCTGGAGGTCAACTGGAGATGGCCCCATCATAAATCGGGGAAATCCTCGTGTCAGTCCTGTGTGAACATACCCTAAGGGCCCTATTCCACCGGACGATTATCGTTCGCATAATCGTTAACGATCTCAAACGACCGCTATTGCGAAAGACCTGAAAACGTTCACTCATTTCCATGGAATGATAATCGTTACTTATGATCGTATTTGCGATTGTTTTTTCTTCGCTATTGCGTTCGTATCTACTGCGAATGAGGTCTTATTCAATGCGAACGTTTTGCGAACGAGTAACGATAAAAATAGGTTCAGGTCTTATAAAGCGATCAACGATTTCTCGTTCGGTCGTTAATCGTTAACTGCATTTCAACCAAACGATTATCGTTTAGATTCGAACGATTTAACGATAATCGTCCGGTGGAATAGGGCCCTAATGGTGCGTTTACACAGAGAAATTTATGTGACAGATTTTGAAAGCCAAAGCCAGGGACAGACTATTAACAGAGAACAGGTCATAAAGGAAAGACTGAGATTTATCCTCTTCTTAAATCCAGTGCTGGCTTTGGCTTCCAAAATCTGTCAGATAAATCTCTCTGTGTAAACGTACCATAATGCTGGGTTTACACGGAGCGATAATTCGCCCAATCGTACGATTAACGATTTTTCTTTTATAACGATCAGCATTTAGATGGAACGATATATATATATATATGTTTTCCGATCGTTTTGCGATCGCTTAAGCCTATCTCGCACATAGGTAAAATCAGTGAACGACTGTTTACACGGAACGATCTGCGAATTTTTGCGAACGACGATTTAAGAACAAGTTAAAAGATCAAAATGAACGATTTCTCGCTCGTCGTGCGATCGTTCGCTGCGTTTACACGTATGATTATCATTCGAATTCTATCGTTATCATGCAAATTGGCACGATAATCGTTCCATGTAAACCCAGCATAACAGACAGATCAGGAGAGACCACGGGTTCTGTATAATTCTAGTGTCTCCAGGTGACGTTCTCACTTCTACATCCAAGCATGATCTCTTCTGCCAACAGTGGTTACTGCTGAGATCTTTGCCCCTGCAGCTCTATAGCAGTCGAAAACTACAACCCTCAGCATGCCCTGGTAAAAAAAAACAAAAAAACAGTTGAAGGTAATTTTGCTTATAAAGCAATTTATTGTAAATGCATAGTGTGAACATGGCCTTAGGGCGGGACTGCGACGTGATTTTTCTGGAGCTTTTTATATTTCTCTTTGAGATGTATAAGTGTTATGTTACCAGTTGGGGGTCTGACCCCATCCGCTACAGCTGTGATGGGATGTGACTAGGGAGGGACGTTCCCCCTCTGACAGCTGTCAGTTCGGATTAGGGTCAGGTCAGGAGCCGTGACCGTATTACCGGCCTTAGGTCATGGTTTGTCTATCATTGCTGGTGCTTGTATATGACAGACCTGTCACTGCATTGTCGTTTTGGTTTGTGACAATAATTACAGTTATAATGTGAATGGAGCCTGAGGCTGGATTCACATGCGGCAGATTCTGCACATCAGCTATATACAGCACAGTAAAAGCTGGTGGGGTTTTAGGACACCATTCACATGTAGCATAAGGCTGGGTTCACACTGCGTTTTTAGCATACGTTTAACGGATCCGTTTTTTTTTTTTGTTCCGTTTTGTTCCCTTTTTTTATAATGGAAGTCAATGGAAAAACGGATCAAAATGGATGCACACAAATGCATCCGTTTTTGCAATCTGTTTTTCATCCATTTTTTCAAATTACGGATGAAAAAAGCGGATTGCAAACACCCAGTGTGAACCCAGCCTAACCTGACACAATGCGTAGCACAGTCTCCTCTGGGATTGCTTCTCTACTTTTACTTTATTAATATAATATACACTCATTGACAAAGTAACAACACACCCAGATAGAAATGTCAGATTGCTGAAGTCATCAGACAGATATGTAAATGGTTACAGGTGTGGTGTTATTAGATACTGGTTCTTACCACAAGAGGGCGTAAAAGTGCCCCACCTGCTACCCCATATAAGGACTCTCAGAGGCTACTTTTGGGTAGAGAGAGACTGCTAGACAAACAATGCACTGAAGACACTTTGGCGGAAATCTTTTTCTTTTAAATCAACTGGTTTTAGAAAGTTATATAGATGTGTAATTTACTTCTATTTAGTTTTTCTATACTTATCAGCCGCTGTATGTCCTGCAGGAAGTGGTGTATTTATTCCAGTCTGACACAATGCTCTCTGCTGCCATCTCTGTCCGAGACAGGAACTGTCCACAGTAGAGATCACCAGCTCTCAAAGTCTCTATCTAGATCAGGGATGCCCTCCAGCTAGTGCAAAACTACAACTCCCATCATGCCTGGACAGCCGAATTGTAGTGTTGCAACAGCTGGAGGGGTGAAGGTTCCCCATCCCTGATCTAGATGTAAGCAGCTCCACCATTACACCCCCGTCTCTGCACGGACCATTTATAGTGGTAGAAAACGTGGTGTCACGGTGCCCATTATTGACAGCCAGCCAACATCATCTTTGTGTACTGTGATGTTGTCACTGAGAAGCCTGGACTGGAACCATATTGTGTTAAGTAACAAATCCAGGTTCTGTTTGGGATCCCACAATGGTTGGGTTACAGTATGGAGCCTTGTGGTGAGCGTCTCTGTACGATGGAGTGACACACTGCCCCCTGCTGGTGTGATTATGTGGAGGCTATCACATATGACAGTCGGTCACCCCTAGTAGTGATATGGGGACACTGACTGCTCGGTCATATGTACAGGACATCCTGCAGCCACATGTGTTGCCTCCCATAGCAGCTGCAGGATTACCCTCCCCACACTCAGCAAGGGATTCGGAGGAGCGTCTCCACCAGATTGTCACACCTTCTTGTCCCGCCTGATATCCAGATCACCAATCAGATATTCATAGGATCTGATAGGACGCCACCTTTTGTAACCTATAAATGTGCAGGATCTATAGGACCAGCTGGAACACCTGTGGGCAAATGTGCTGCTAATTTTCCCTGTACTTACTACTGCATCAAGGCTTCACTTCCTGGATAACATGGTGATGTCACTTCCTGGATAACATGGTGATGTCACTTCCTGGATAACATGGTGATGTCACTTCCTGGATAACATGGTGATGTCACTTCCTGGATAACATGGTGATGTCACTTCCTGGATAACATGGGGATGTCACTTCCTGGATAACATGGGGATGTCACTTCCTGGATAAAATGGTGATGTCAAGAGCCGACTCCCAGAGCTGTGCGGGCTGTGGCTGCTGGAGAGGGTGAGGGCAGAGGGACACAGGGCACTGGAGAGACACTGAGCATCCCCCTGCCATCATCCTCTCCAGCAGCCACAGCCCGCACAGCTCTGGGAGTCGGGTCGTGACATCACCATGTTATCCAGGAAGTGACATCACCATGTTATCCAGGAAGTGACATCACCATGTTATCCAGGAAGGGACATCACCATGTTATCCAGGAAGGGACATCACCATGTTATCCAGGAAGGGACATCACCATGTTATCCAGGAAGAGACATCACCATGTTATCCAGGAAGTGACATCACCATGTTATCCAGGAAAGAACATCACCATGTTATCCAGGAAGTGAAGCCTTGATGCAGTAGTAAGTGCAAGGAAAAAAAGCACTTTATAAGCATTTCCTGTACTTGGTGTTTATTGGTGATTTGTATAACTTTTGGGGGGGCAATATAATACTCTAATAAAAACTTTAGGCGGACTTTTCTTTTAACCCCTAGGCAACTCTGGACGTACGGCGCCCCCCCCCCCCCCTCGGGACGCTGGTCTAAACGACCACTGCGTGTATGTAATTCTGCCTAAACTAAAACTAAAAAGCCCCCTCCCCTAATAAAAGTGTGAATCACTCCTTCTTCCCATGTTATAAATAAAAATAAATAAATAAACATGTTTGCTATCGCCGCGTGCGTAATCGCCCGAACTTTTAATGAATCACATTCCTGATCT